>NC_092197.1:12129647-12279647 GCF_043641665.1 Enoplosus armatus | reverse complement strand
CTGCAACGACGGTTAATTAATTAATTAATTAATGTGCTGGTGGATTAAGCGTTGGTTGACCACATTGCATTTACAAACAGTACGGTTAAAACGTGAAGAATATTAAGATGGATGTTGTGAACATGTGATTTGCAGTAAATGGACTAAAGCTTGCAGGAACACTAGAAAAGGCCGTTTAAGTGGCAACTCTAAACACTCACTTGGAACATTTCTCCTCCTGAGATGCAGCTCTCTGACATTGTGTCACCACAGTCTCCCACACTGTAAACACAGCATCTAATTTAAAGACAGAAATGCACACACAGGTGCCAGGTGATACTCACAAGGTTCGGATTGGCTTGGAAGAGTCACATGATGTTCCTTCACACCATTAAAAAGCAGCTCTGCTCCACCACTAGACAAAAAAAGAAGAAGAGTCAATTAGATCAATAAAGTGTGTGTGTTTTTAGGGGCATTTAGATACTTGTGAGGGTTCATCATCAATCATCCATCAACACTGGCTGTGCTGATCTAATTACTTACTTCCAATAAAAACAAGAGCACACACTGCTTTTCCATAAAAAACAGGAAGAACTAGTTGTCAGTGTATTATTGACACATTATTCCCACATATTGTTAAATTGTATGCTTGCCTGTAGACAAATGTGGCTACAAGACAGGAAGCTTCCTCACTGTAACACATCAGTTCCTTTCAAGGGAATTATAAGGAACTGTGTAACCCATACAATAAAGTGTTACCAAAAAGTGTTCATTGGGATACATTTTTCTTGATATAGAATTACATATAACATCAGAAAATACGTTATACTTGTCCCCCACCCATGTGCTGCTGTTATATACTGTTGTTTTATTGTTCAGGGATTTCAGCAAATCAAAACCAGAGACTTGAGGGAGAGAAGTCTCAAGGAAGTCAGTTGTCACAGCAGACAAGTGTCCGACCGAGTACGTGCTGCTGCAGAGAGGCGGTCTGCGTGCGTCTCGTGGAGGAGTGTGAGATAATCTCACAGTGTTAAATGTTTTACAGGCTGCACAGTGCAGCATAGTCAGAATGAGAAGATGTTAAAAGTCAGCCAGCTGTCAGCAATGTTCATTTTTGTTATGTTCAGATGTTGCTCAATTTTTAAAACGTGTTAAACCAACACACAACCTCTGTCTGTCCATGTCAAGTTAGAGAGACGAAGCGAACACACGATGGTGGATATTTCATAAACAAACTCAAAACTAGCAGGCAGCTAGCTGTCACACTGATTTGAGGTCTTGTTTATATATAAACGAAGGATAACGATACTACAATAAATTCATACAACGGTCGTCCCAACGTTTTGTTTCCACACAAGTGCCAACAGAACATCAAAACATGTAGACAAATCCAGCATAAAGGGTTTTATATTCGCCTACCCAAACTCCAAGTGTATCGCTATGGGCGCCGCCATATTGTCGGCACATGCAGGAAATACCGGAGGGGGAAGTCGGAAGTGACGTATTGGGATACAATTTGCCATTTGGTTAAGAGGACATTTGACATAACCAGCAAACTGAAAGCAATTATTTTTGAATAAAATGTATTTTATAACGCTAGACAAATATATTGCTATATCCGCATCTTTCTTTCTTTCTTTCTTTCTTTCTTTCTTCCTTCTAATGGCCTTTGTACAAGGTTTACAATTTATGTATAATAATTCAGAATGTAAGAAAAATAAGACTATATTGTATAGCCATCCATAATGAAAGAAAATACAAAATCAATCTCTCTTCACTAATCACTAGTCCACTACATCTAGTATTATTATATGAAGTGTTGCAAAAATATGTAAAATTGTGTTTAGGTAATTTCAAATGTAATCATTTTGTTTATAATTTGGTAACATAAAGGGTAGTTTATGACTTTATGTAAATGTTTTGGCTCAACTACTTTTTGATTTTATCTGTCATATTTCATATTGAGATCTTTGCCTTCAATATGAGGAGCTAATGAGCTTTTGAGCAAATTTACCTAAAGAGTTTTTCATCAGGTATTTAAATAAATCTTTTTAATGTTTCTGGAATTTCAGTTTTTATACTTTCAGGTATTCACTCACTTTTTTTTAACTTGAACATGTAAGCGTTTTGGACTGAGTTCTGTTCTGCACACATGTTTTAGTTGTGCTTCTGTGAACTCCAGAGTCAGTATTGCAAATACCAACTCCTTTATCCCAAGGCAAGGCAAGTTTAATTGTATAGCACATTTCATACATAAATGCAAATCAAAGTGTTTTACACAATGCATTAAAACATTAAATTGTAAATCAAAAGAATATAAATATTTTACAAGGAAATTAATAAAAGTTAAAAACAGAGACATACATCCAGGATCTGAGAACAAGATGGCTCATGATGAGTATTTAAGATTCAGTCAAAGGCAGTGCAGAAGATAAACAATTTTAACCTGGATTTAAAGTTGGTGAAAGATTGTTTGTCTAATATCTTCTGGAAGATTGTTCCAACTTTGTGGTGCACAGTAACTAAAATGCTGCTTCTCAATGTTTAGTTTGAACTCTGGTAACAGTTAGTAGCCCTCTACCTGATGACAGGGGGGTCAGAGAGGGTTCATAGGGTAAAAGTCAGAGACAAGCAGCAGAACTTTATTTTCTGACACACTGGAAGCCAGTGAAGAGACCTGAGAACTGGTGTGATGTGTTCAGTTGTCTTGGTCTTTGGTAGGACTAGCAGCAGCAGTCTGAATGAGCCAGGTTTTTTTTTATCGTATCGTTGTCAAACTGCTGTAGTGTAGGGACTGAAATTATAATTTTTAAGCCAGACTTGAACTTGTGTTTCCCAAGTTTTGAGTGTCACTCTCTTATGGACTTCTTAGACATTTGGTGGCCAGGGTAAAATTACCCGATGCACTTGTTTCTAAGCCAAAATCTGTGTAATTACTATGCCTGATGGTGGTGCCCCTATTTATGAACTGGTATTCCCTAGTAAAATCATTACATTGGAAAGTCATTAGTATACACAGCACTCTCTTTCTCACGTACTCTGTGCATGTGTGCATGTATTGTGTATGTCAGTATGTAAGTGTGCAGAGGCATGACATGAGTGTGTGAATGCACATCTGTCTCTCTGTCCCGCTCTCCCTCCTTATATATACCCTCAATCATACTGGTGACAGTTCCAGTCCCAGTATACAGGGCTCGGGGGATGAGGGGGGGGTGGGAGAGGGTCGGTCAGAGGTTTGAATTGCAAATCCGCTGCCTTCTGTTGGCGTCCAAGCCTTAGCAGGCCCATCCCTGTCTTCATTCATGTGTTAATGAGGAGTCAGTGCAGGGGCAGATAGACAGATCGACCAGGGGCCTGGCGGGGGTGAGGCGTGGATGGGGAGGCAGGCGGGAAAACGTGGGGGTCCTTCGATGGTGGGAGGCTGCAGTGGAAGTTTTTGAAAGATAATAAAGACATGATGAGTGCTATTTGTGGTTGCAGTTTGTCGTCCCAAGCTGGGACGAGGAGTATCCTCACAAGTGAAAACAGTCCTGGGGTGAGCTCAGAGGGGGGCAAACAGGCAGAAGATGGGGTGTGGGTGGGATTTTTATGGCTGTACGTTTCATGAGTTACCCAGGAATGATCACACCATCTCTGGGTGTCACAACGCATTTGCTAAGCTGCCTTGAGGTTCACGTAAAGCTGTGGATTGTGCACCACACTTCTGTTGAACTCCGACGGATTTCTTGCGCTCTCTTCATCTCTCAGTACGCAGTAAACAAAAATCAGCCTGTACATATGTTTGTTAGGTATACACAAATATTTGCAATATGTATATACTAAATATCGAATATGTATATCCAGTGCAAGATAACGTAAAATATCTGTTAACTTAACCTTTGTGGACATGCTCAGTCTAATGTTCTTTATGCTGTGTTTGTAAAATTTGAATACACTATACCCTGTTAAAAGGATCTGCGCTTATCATCCAATGCCAATATTCATATACCCTTTAAATTACAAATTCTCCACTGTGGACTCACTAAAACATGATTCCCTACCTGATTCATGAGGTCAAACAAGATTATTTCTAATTAGATTTCCATTTAATTCTGTGAAGGAGTAGTGGTAACCTCTGACATGACAAATACTATGTTTTGTTTCTATTATTTTGTTGGCTGTCTCCAACCTATATCCTCCCCAAACTTCCATCATCTTCACCTCAGCCTCTTATCCTCAAACTTACATGTGATTTCTTGATTTCTAAGAAATCTCATAATCAAGCAAAATTACAATCCTAAATCCATTAAAACGGCCCCCATATCTGCCCGTAGATGGAAGTCAAAAAGTCAGTGCTACGCGGCCAGGCACCAGCTATAAAGCGGCCAGGGTCACACATGATCAGATGACAATGACCAACACAATGGATTAGCTGCAAAAGGACTGGGGGGAGAGATTAGGGGTGAATTGATGACGGTTGGCTGGCTGGTTGGCTGGCAGGCAGGCAGGCAGGCCTGGGAGATCTTGGGTCGGTTTCAATAAGGAACATAAAGAGCTGAAATTAACATGTACCATGATACCAAGCAGAGAGAATCCTCTTAGAGATTACATCCATAACATGTTACGCCTATGGAACTGTATGGAAAGGGGAGACAAAGAGCAGAGCGAATGATAATTTTCCATTGTAGCAGATTGTGCGGCATCCTGATTCTATTGTATGCTGTTTTGTTTTGTCCTTCTCTGTTCTACATTATATATTTCTTTACGTCACAAATGCAGTAATTGTTCTACTCTCTGTTTTTCCCAAGACATTTTTCACCTGGAATAAACTCGACCACCCCCCCCACCCCCCCCTCAGTATAACAGCTGCCAGGCTGCATTTTTGCCTCCTTCATGGGGGGGGGGCAAGAGCAACAGCAGTATTCCTGTGTTGTGGCACACATACACACACATGTTGACAGAAGCACACGTTGGTACAAAAACACACGCATGCATACATACGGACACACACTCACAGTTGCACAGATACACACACACACAGTCCATCTGTCTTTGTCTCCCTCCCACCGCCATCACCATGGGTCCGTCTGCAAAAAAATGTGTGATGCTTCGCACAACACGCATGCTCGGTGCACTACTACAGTGCAAACACGAGATGCATTGCAGATTTTTTATACATTATGAACATTAAAACCAGTAATAGAGCAGCTAACGTGCCCAGGAGGGTGCATGATCCAAGAAACTAGTTGTCTACCAACGATGTTCTTGTCTTCCTGGAGAGGAACCATTAAAAATCAGGATGTACAACACTGTCAGCTATCTAAACTGGACCAGGAACCAGGATGCTCATGACTGCAGTTGGCTAGATGAGGGATAACTGAAAACTGTATACAAGAGAAGGGTCAGCTTTGGTTTGACAGTGAAATGCTATCCCCTATTGGCTACCAATGTGCATTGCAAGAGAGTGGCTCATTGAGGACAAGGCTCTTTAACTGTTTATATGAATCAATTCTAATATAATGGTATCAGTGGTGGTGCTGTGCATCATCTTCATCTTTTCCTACTTTAACAAGAAATGTAAATATTCCCTTGTGTGTGCATATAGATTAAATGATATGAGTCTGGCAATCTTCTATACATTTCCTATTTCTTGTTCTTCGTATAATATTTTTTTTGTCAACAAATCCCATTAAAAGACTAAAACAACAACCTGTTAGTCTCACAGTACATTCCAACTTCCCAAGGCTGTCCACAGCACTCAGCATTGAGTCCATTCATTCCTATTGAAGACGTACGTCTTTGAAAAATACATAGTTCTACTTAAAGGGTTAAATATTTCCGAAAACAGCTGGGCACTGAAGGTTTTAGCAAATATGATTTCGACAGGAATCAATAGTGCATTTGTTGGGGACGTAACTTCAGCCACAGATGAGTGAGGGATTGATACACTGATACACTACAGTGTCCATGTTCATTGTAAGGAAGAAACATGTCGCCTTGTGCAACTGTCTCAATGATGTGGTTTTTATAGTTTTTTGGACAACATTTGAGGTCTATGTCACAGAGGAATAAGCTATATCAGGCTTTGGCTACACAGGTTATACTTAATTGAATAACCAGACATTTTTTTTTATTGAATCTGATCATCTAAGAAATTCCCTTAATAATAATAATAATAATAAATAAAAGGACTACATTCTGTTACACTTGCACTTGGCAAGGTATTATATTACACAGTCAAAACTATAGCAGCAATATACACATATGCTTTTTTTCCTAAACAAAATCAAACTGTTTGACACGAGCAATCATTTTATTTGAAAAAAAGTGAATTGCTATGTACAGTACGTAAAAAAACATGAGATCAGTCCCAAAACATTTCTTGTCTTTTTGCTTTTCAAGTTCATCTCATACGGTCCTGTTGTAAAAAACAGGAGAATCCACACACTGTCAGAGCATTCCTGTACAGCATTCAACAGAGGACAAATAAAAACATACTACATTATAATCAGCATTGTCATCATCGTCATTTTTTAATCATCAGTGTGATCAGATATCAAACCTAAACCAGTAGGTTTGGTATCTGATAACATTGATATCAAACATTGGTCTCAAAACACACACAATCAATGTGTTTTTCCCTGTGTGTATATGTCTTCCTGTTAACGTTGTATTACAATTAATGATTCAGTGTTTTTTGCTGACTAAAGATCGCCCCCTGCTGGACCACAGTGGGAACTGGCACATGGCTCCTCACCTCACAATCTGATCTGTACAGCTGACCCCAAATATGGTTCAGACTAGAAAGCGGGACAATCAAACATCCCTTTAAGGATCTCTGATATGCAACTAGGCTAGAAGGATATTTTTTAGAATTATTTCTGCTTGATTGGTATCTGATATGACTTTCATTCATATATAGATTATCGGTTTGGATAAGGTTAGGAAGAACAAAGGATAGACGTTTTAAAAAGAAGGCGATGTAGGGGGCAAAAAACAGATCTGAAGGGGTGTCTGCTCCTCAGGGGTCTCGGTCCCTCAGGTTGAAATGATTGCATAGCTCTGAGAGTCGGCTCCAGCCCTCTCAGGCCCACATGCTGTAAATACAGCAATGATTTAACACTGAACATTCAACCAAAATGTAATCCCACAGCAATAAAAACATTAGGATCATCTTAGCTCTGTTGTCGAAACACGAACAAACACACCACCAAAAGACATTCTCTGTGGCAGGGCTGTGGTCAACATGTCCTCATTTGATTTAGCTTTGGGAACTTCTTTTATCATTCATTAGTTCTCAAAAAAAGATGACAGATTTCTCTGTCTGTTCAGCATCATTCAAGATTATCCACAGACATGAAAGATCATCACTGTATCATCTGTATATTTCTCAAGTCTGACACACTGTTACATTTAAATTAGTAGTTTAAAGCAACATTTTACTTGGTATGACATTTATAGCTGCATGCAGCAACCTTTTTAATTATTTCAGCAAATTTACAAATTGAAGCTACAGTCATACCGAAGCATGTTCATAAATGTTTATATACTAAGTGAAACATTGCTTTAACTAAATTTAAAGAGCACACATCCCATTTTTCCTGTTTCATAGTTTTTCTTTTTAGCTAAAGTTTGTGCACAAGACACACAATATCACATGTATTAGTTAAACAGCTACAACAGAGGGAGGTTGCTTTGTCCTCTTAATGTTTTTAACAACTCGCTAAGCCCTCGTGTTGAAGTTGCTGCATTACTTCTGCAAATGTTTCATTTCTGATCAATTTATTAATGCATGCCTGATACATTTTTAATGGGACTCAATGGGACTGCTTGATACATATTTAATGAGGTTTTATGAACGTGGTTCCCTCAGAATGAGCACTGACAGATTCTCGTGAGTTTGGCGAAGCAGCGTCCATGATGTTTAGATATCCTCTGATCAAAACAAATAAGACAGAAAAGAAAAACATTAATGACATACATAAATGAAGGAATGTAAACACACACACACTCACACAGACAAAACATCTATATATGAGCTATGTAAGTTATTGTTATCATTTCTGCTACAGTGTGTGACAGCAGTTGAGCGTCCTTGTTTTATTGGAGCAAAGCCAAACTCTGCAGCTCTGTTTGGCCCTCGGGACACACCATACACATGTTACTGTTTGTACCAAAGCAGAGGAGCTAGTCAGCCATCTCTCCCGTCTTCTTTTCCACTTAGCTCGTCTCCTCTCTGATGCCATTTAAATATTTTAGTGCTAAGTGAGGAAGTCCACAGGGAGGAACATGAGGAGAAGTCCACAGTGAGTGCAACACGTGTTAAAAGTGAAACCCTCTTTTCTGTAGGCCTATTGCTCACCGCACATGCTCTGTTAGCTGCCTCTTCATTCTCTCTCACCCCTTCCAGTGTTCACGCTGGACTCTTCCACATCATCCTTTGCGATGCAAAACAAGACCATACCACAATGAGTGGTGAGTGCAGATGGGGGTGTTTTAGGCGATGCCGCGTGTCGGGGCAGGTGCTATAGCTCGCTGTGGCGCACAGGAGGCTCTAGCTTGTGTGACAGGGCGGTGAGGACCTTGTCGAACTTCTCGTAACGCTCCGATTGGCTGCCCTCAGAGCCGCGGCTGCCCCACAAGAGACGCATCTGAAACTCTGTTTGGAAGATCTCGTGTATTTCTGCTCGCTCCTGGAACCCTGGAGAGGAGGGGAGAGGAGAGGAAAGGATGTTACTCTTTGTAGATGACAGTGTAATAATGATAATCATGGATAACAGAAAATGAAAACAAGTTTATAAAAAATTCTATAATTGGATAATAAAATAAAAACACTGAGGAAAAAACTAAAACTGTAGCTGATTTTATTTTTACAAATGAAATTAACTGACTTAAATAAATGACATGACAAGTCTTTAGTCTCTGTTCTTCTATTTAGAATAGAAAAAACCAAGTAAACTAAGTCACAACTGAAAGAAAATTTGAAAATTATACCAAAAATATAGGGTAATTAACACTGAAAATAGTGCTGAAAATCTCAAACTATCATCATTCTGTGTGACAAAATAATCTAAACTCAAAGGTCCAATAACTAGCCTTTTCTGAGCTCTCAAACATATCTCATTATCTTCATCAGCACTCTTCTCCCCAAATTAAATAATTCAAACTCCCAAAAACGTCCTGACCGTAACCAATTTCAACAGCTGCATGAAGTAAGCATCTCAACTTTGGCTCAAAGCGAAGGGGGCAGACTGAGGTCAGGCTGATCGATAGCGAGATATAACAGAAAACAGAGATGTGAGCTGATAGCTATTGACACACGGTTCAATAAAGCAGTAATGGCCTCAAACTGAGAACCATTGGGGAGGTATTAGGGATCAATAGAGTTAATATAGTAACACCACATACACACACAACCGTTAGATCAAATCAGTGATGTCGTGATAACACTAATACTGAACACACTCATCATCATTAACAGCAATACAGCATGATATGTAACACCAGCTGTACTCTAAGAACATAAGAAGCTGTGGTGAGAACTCCTGAAGGTTGGTGTGGATGAAATAATTGACGAAGTTGACAGTATTAATGAGCTTAAACCAAACAGTATGAGGGGGAGAAGAGTGAGAAAATGTATGTTTCCCCATAAAAATACGGTTCACAAGAGAGATGCATTTTTTATGTAAAACAAGAGTCAGCCATGCAAGCACTTCTGTGACTGTGCTGAGTTAAATGCTAACATTAGCGTGCTAATATAGTCACAATGACAATGCTAACAAGCTGACGCTAAGCAGTTATAATGTTTACCATGTTCTGTTTTAGTTTAGTGTGTTAGCATGCTAACATTTGCTAATTAGTACTACACACAAAGTACATCTGAGGGTGATGGGAAGGGCATTAGATTTGCAGGTATTTGGTCATAAAACAAAGTAGCTGAAAAGTCAGGTTTTTTTTCAGTCTGTACCAAAGTGGTGGATGGCCCAAATGCCCACCAACAGAGTGCCAGACTGACATTTCCCATACATCGAAAAAACACATTTGTTGTCTCAGGTCCATGCTTCCAAAAACTGTCCTCGGCCTTACCCTGCAGTTTGGTCTCAGCATTGGTTCTATAGATCCCCCCGTGATGTGCAATGGTACGAGCTGCCTCCAGGTGGTACATGACCACGTCCACTCCCACCTCTGCACTCTCCCAGGGCTCCAGCGCCTCCCCGAGAGCCATGCCCCGCTCCAATAAGGACAGGACGGGAATGATGTGGGGGAGGGAGGTGTTGGACAGGGCACTAGACTCTGTGAGCAAAGGACAGTTTTTAGTTCAGAATTAAATACACACATGCACATTTTTGGATGAAGCACAACCATGTAAAGTAGGATCTCACCTTTGCCATCGTTCATATTCTTCATGAAAGGCTTGAGTTTCTTCTCATATAGAATAGCGCCCTCTGTGTGCCTCTGGCGTAATGTCACCCATGTCTGTTCCAGGCGGGAAATCTGAAGCAATGAGCACATGAAGCATTTTAAGAATGTATCCAAGAAAATGTCCTGATGGAAACCTTTACAGTTGCTAATGATGGTGACTTTTATCTGCATCTCCCTTACCTGCGGCAGCTCCAGGGCTCTCATCACTGCAGCAAAGCCAAACATGTTGCCCAGGCTGCTTTTCAACTCTGCTGCCAATTGAATGGTCTTGTGGAGCAGGGCCGCCCTCTCCTCTGTGCTTCCTGTGCAGCCGAGCAGGTCCACTGCCATCATGATCGACATGGTGTAGAACCTGAGAAAAGACAAATGCGCTATTCAATAAAACATATTAATACAAGCACATTTTTGCTGCTGATAGGGAAGCAGAGGATGTTGAGACTATTTTATAACCTGGAATTTCACATTGTGGCAGATTGTAGTGTATTACATGAGTGATGCCTTTAGATGTTGATGAAATATAATATATTACTTCAAGTACTCGAGTGAAGTTAAGGAAGAGGAAGTCACGCAAAGCTGTAATCCACAGTTTGATGCCTCACATTCAGATTTCATCAAGTTTGCTTTCAGTAACATGCTGTTACATTGATTGAGAAATATTTATTATGTTATACAACCAACCATGGAAGAGAAGATGAGAAGAGAATGAAGAGGTTGAGAGATTTGGATGGTGGCAGTAAGAACATAAGAGGGAAGAGAAGAGAGGAGATGGAGGAGATGAACATATAATCGACAGCTGAACTAATGAAGGCGTTAATTAGCAATGTATGAAGGAAGGCAGTGGAAAAAAAGCGTGTTTGTACCTCTCCAGTAGGTCAAGTCTTAGCTGGTGTCCATGTGGTAGTGTCAGTAACTCCAACCCTGAGGATACTCCCATCATCCTTTGCATGTCTGAGGTTACGCCTAATATTCTAGCCACCTGTCCAAGAGTTGGAAAAAAATTATTAGTTTTATGTGTGGCATGTGTGTGCAGTTATTTGTTAGTGTGTGAATACGTTTGTGCGTTTACATTTCTGTGTGCCTACAAGCATGCCTATTGGTATTTTGTATTTGTGCATTTACTGTATGTGAGATGTGTGTATGCGCGTGTGCCTGCGTGTGGACTGCATACATTTGTGTGTGTGTGTACCTTGCAATCCGCCATGGTGATGTGTTTAGCTGCGGTTCTTGCATCCACCTCAGCCAGCAGCTCTTTGACTCTCTTCAGCACCGACATCTCCAGAGGCTTATTCTCAGCTGGCATAATGCAGGACTCGTACCTGCACAGGAGCGATTACACCGTTTTACTCAACCCGGACAGGACATGAGCGCTCAGCGCTGAGTGTGACCTGGTAGGCTCATCCAGTGGTCCAGCTGTTAAAAGTGCTCTCTGGTGGACAAACTATTTAATGTTGAAACTCTTCCCAAATGACCTAAACATACTGTACAGTGTCATTTCTGTTGTGCAATTTATGCACAGTTATCTGCTGACACATACGCTGACACCAGTACAATCTGTGAAAGGTTAAAATCTGCTGATAAGATCGGCCATGCAGATGCAGAATTAGTCCCACAACTCCTTATGAAGGGGTCTTAAGGTTATTTGTTGAATTACTCAGTTTGTGTATTTGTAATTTGAGCCTTTATGAATTGATGTGACACATTATAAAACTAATTACAGCGATAAAAGCTTACCACAAACACACATTTCCAGAAAATGCACCTGATATGTCAACAACCAAGTTACTAACAAATGGTAACCATCCAACAAACTGGACTAATACATCCGCAAACCAAACCAAACACACAGTATGTATACGCTATACAATGTGACACTCAACACTACACATTGGTGACATTGTGTCCTAATCGTGCTGCTTTCTCTTCAACCAGCCCGTCACTGGCTCACACTGGAGCCTCAATCATAAGTAGCCTTTACTGCCGTAACAGCCAATTTCCCCCCGTAGAGTTAACACTGACAATAATCCCCCTGCGCTAAAATTTCACAGGGGATGCTTCGATGTCCAAAGCTGCTGCCTGCTCCATCGCTGCTGCCAACTCAGTGTACCTGTCCATTTTCCTTTTACAAGCCTCATTTGCGGTGTCCTCCCATGGCACCGTAAGCCCAATAAAATACACTATCTGCTGTGTCTCTGACCAAAGCACAAAGTCTGCCCCCAGGCTATTTCCCACAGGATTATCAGCTGTTTACTCAAGTCTCGGCTCACTAATAGCCATACTGCAGTGTCTGGTCAAAACTGTCTGACTCCCATATTTATACCCTCTATGACACAATATCAGCAGGTGTATTGACCTTTGAACACACGACCTTTACATCCTCAGAGAATATGCTTCGGTGTAGTACAAGCTGAGCAACAGCCAGCTACACTTATTGTTTGCTTAGTTGGCTTCTGCCTACACTTAAGGCTCTCTTTGTTATACCTGCCTTACATGTATCCTGCTGTAGTGATGAGCTCTAACTGTATCTGTTGAACTGCTTCTTTTCAGTTCCCTTCAAACAGCAGTTTTCTTGGTCAACAATTCAGTGGAAGCCTTTTCAATTTTTATTGAGCCCATCATATTTCCATATTTCTGTACCTACACTTCTTCCGATGGACATGGCAACAATGCCTTAAATGTACGTTCAATCTTGAAACTTGATCAACATAATCCAGATTTTCATGTTATGAGAGGAACAAAACAGGAACGATTCATGCAGAAGTGACCTTCATTGTTGGTGCAAATAGTAGGCTGTTGTGTACTGTTTTCAGAAAGTTTCTGACTGTAGGGCTTGTATATTAAGTCTTGTTACACAAGATAAATGTTGGCAACTCCAGCGCCACCAATTCATTTAAGTGGTCAAAATGTCTACTATTAGCCCTCAATTCATGTAGCATACTCTTGAATTAGCTCCTGAATGTCTTTCTTGTCATCTTAAGTAATTTTTTTAAGGAGATAAATAGTGGTAGGACTCACTCACTCTATCGCTTAACTCCAAAAGCTTTGTGTTGTGTGTCCCTTTCATAAAGTATCCAAAGTATCCTTTAGAAACACCATGAAGTGAAAGTTTAGAAGCCGAATCCTGTGTGTGTGTATGTGTCTCGTACCTGGACGGCCTGAACGAGGACGCTGTCTCCACCTGTGGGGCGCTGAACATCCCCTCTCCTTCCTCCCTCGCTCCGTCCTGCCTCCCTTCTTCCACTCGCAATCGCTCCACATAGCTCTTAGTCGGGGGTTTAGGGGGCCCGGCAGGGCAAGGTCTGAGGTCACAGTAGCTCCCTGCTGTTTCTGAGGAATGTGATTGGTAGCTGGGATGATGGGCGGGCGAGGAGTGTGCAGAGTGAGTGGTATGCGCTGGATGCTCTGGAGGGTTGTTACTGGCAGAGGGGCTGAGCTGAGGGTCGCTGGATCGACGGATCACGGGAGAGGGTGGGACGACAGCCAGGACCCGCCCGCCTGAGTGGGCTCTCTGCCTGGAGACTGAAGAAAGAGAGTGTAAGAGTCTCACGTTCTCTTATGGAGACTGTGTTTGTGAATGTGAGGGGCAGCTTTTATTTTGTATTCATGTGTGTGAGTCTGTGTGTCTCTGGCACTTACTAGCAGTATATGCAGGAGACAGTGGGGTTTCCCCAACAGGTGACAAGGGGCAGCGATACTCCTGAATCTGGTCCATGCTCATCGCACAGTTCCGCATTGCGTCTTTATGGTGGTGGATTGTCGAGGGGCTGCCAACACAGCATTTTTAGGATGTTAAAAGATTAGGTTCTAATAGCTGTCAAGGTGCTGAAGGGAACCTCACAGAGCAGTGCAGTTCAGGATGTCACATTTATAAGATGACAGGAATGGTGTCGTTACGGATGCAAATGCTGATTATTTTAAGGTGAGAGAAGAGGGAAAGATTGTAGTTGGTGCAACCTTTTATTAAACATTTCTTCTACTTCATGATACACATTTTCTTAATTAAAACCATGTTTAGGACTTTAAAGCAGGAGCAGAGAATGTAGCACAATGTGGCTTCTTAGGAAAAGATTAACTGTAAAAAATATACTTAATTAATGTTTAAGGTGCATAACGGCTATTTTTAGTGGGAAGTTTTCAACAATCATGCCCAAATATATTTTTTCCACACATCTAAAAGCCCAGTGTGTTTTTCTTATCCCATGCTTTAAAATCTCGCTCAACTCCTTCAAATACTCCCTATGAGGCTAAAATGTATTTCCACTTTGCACAACACATTTGTCTGCTCCTTCTTTGTAGCTTCAAGTTTCAAACAGCCTTCTTCTGTTTGAAACTTGAGTGATCCAGTGCAGAAGTGGCCAAGTGAAGTTATCTTGCATCTTCACTCGGAGGACACTAACAGGACTCGATGCTCATCACTAAGGGAGGTGCTAAGGGTGTCTGTGAAGTGAGGGGACCGCAGGTATGTGGGAGGTAAGTGCACTAGTTTAGTCCTCAAACACAACACTAGTGTCACACACAAACACACACACACACACACACACACACACACACACAAACACACACACAACCTGCAGTTGGGCACAGGTTCCGGCTCTGGTTCTGGTGGTGCCACTGGCGTCTTAACTGGACTGGGACTGTCTGAGTCACTGGTCATGTATATGACATAAAGCAAGAATGAAACAGTGACAAATACGATGAAGACTGCAAAAGAGAACTGTCAGGGTTTTATTATTAGCTGCTCACTCTACTCCTCTTCCTCACCTATGAGGTATCATCTTCTCAGTCGTCAGCCCGTCAGTCATGGTGACGCTCCGCCTCTTGATGTACGCCCCCCTCTGACTGGACGGCGAGTATGTGGAGCCTTGCTTGCTGGTGGCCAGAGCGAAGGTGGCCTCCAGGTAGCGCAGAGGGAGAGTCCTGCTGACTGGACAGTAGATGTGGACGCCGCTGGACTGGGAGATCGGTTTGCGCTGGCCCACGTAAAAGCGCACAAGCTCCTGGACTGAGTCGAAACTGTCAGACTCCAACACATACTGCACCTGGAGATGAAGAGAATATGGAATTTAATATAACGTCTTTGGGATTTTTCTTGCATACCTGCTGTAATTAGCTTGCACCATGGACATTTTGAAGGGAGAGAAAATCTGTGTTCCAAAATCACTCAAATATCAGCTCCATGTTTTGTAACCAGAGAGTTAATTTATTTCACAAAATGCTGCTGTTCCTGTTAACCTCTATTAATTCTACAGTGCTTAAAAGCAGTTCACGCAGTGCAGAATTATCCAATAACTGATTTGTGCATAATAAAATTAAACTGGGTGGGAATTGAGGTTTATTGAGAAAGGGACTGAGTGACCTTCTGAGTAAGGAAGTTAAACTAGAGAGAATAGACAACAACAACAACAGCAGCGTCATCTCCACTGTCTTTTATGCCTACAGAAGATAAAGTAAATGCAAAGCACCACAAGATTTAAGTTGAAATCGCTGAATTAAAAACATGAGAGCAAATTTAACAACAATGCAAAAAGCGTTACATATAAGCGTATGAAAAAAATTGCTGTTAAGAAGTGATGAGTGCTGAAGCAGACAACCCGTTAAAGCTTTAATGCGTACCTTGGTGTCATTGGATTTGACCAGGACTTTGCTGATCTTGAAGTGCAGCACCTCATTATCCCATCGACAGGTCAGTACGTAGTCGCCCACGCTGGTCAGAGAGTCGCGCACAAGGAAATCTCCGTTACGTAGAACCAGAGTCTCTGACACCTAGACAGAGAAAAAAAATGTATATGGTTTTAAGTTAGTAAAACGGGACAAAAGGTTCCAGTCCTGGAGGCCATCATGGCTCACTGAGCTACAGCATGAGTGTGAATATTTTGTTTCTGACACTTTGACTGTTGAATAATTGAATTTTGAGAATCATGATTATTTATGACAATGCCTTCGGACAGTTTCTGAACAAACACAACTAGCTCTCACTGCCAAACTGTGTCTGCTATGCACAGTCTGAACTGGCAATGATGGATAAAATGCTTGCGACAATGGCCAGAATGATTTTCTGAGGAGACATTTTATCCAGTTCAGCGTTATTGTAATAATGAGTTATTTTGAATTTATTGACAAAACAAGCAATCAAGAAAAGCAATCTCCTCGTTCATGGTCAATGGGGCCGCTTCAGGCGGATACCAAACACTGCAGATGTGTCTCTGGTTTCTGTGAGAAGAGATCACAAATATTGATCTAGTAGCTGTGTGGTAAAAAGAGAAACATATTTCAAACTGCAGCAGTATTCCCTTTAAAACTACCTGCAAAGAGGCACCACTGATGAAGGCTGACGATGTGAAGCTTTAAATTCACTCAACACAGGAAACAAGGCATGAAATATGCATCGCAGCACAGCAGAGGGTAAACAGTGGTCCCAGAGTGTCACAAGACCAGCAGGAGGCGGTATATACACAGATCAAAAGCTTCAGCCAAGTGCAGGGTCCTCTTTTCTCTCCAGTTTCTAAACATCATTCTATTGAGGTGAGTCTTTTGAGGCTTATTTTATCTGATCCCTCACTGCATTTGAGAATATCATGTTTTACACAGTTTGGAACAAAATATATAACATAATATGACTTAAAGGAAGGCCACATTGGTCCCTACACTCATGACGTGTGCATGAACTGGAAATCTTCACTTTAAAAAGGGAAGAAGAACAGAACAGGAGGAAGAGGCAGGAAGGAAGGATATGATTTACAGTACCTGCTAATCTAGTCAGTAAGTATTGTTTTGGTAACCAGGGGGCTCAGGGTTTCCCCAAGTTTACACTGGGGCAAATGCATGAATACATGAATATTTTATGTAAATTAAAAGAGGAAAGACTCACAGATGGCTGATATGAATCTGTGTGTGTGTGTGTGTGTGTGTGTGTGTGTGTGTGTGTGTGTGAGAGAGAGAGAGAGAGAGACACACGCAGAGGTTCATCAAGAGACAGAGGCTGTGCCCTCCACATGCAGTGTGTGTGTGTGTGTGTGTGTGTGTGTGTGTGTGTGTGTGGGTGCAGGTCGCGTGTCTCTGTGTATCTGTGTCTTCGTCACCAGCTGTGAAATGCTATTGCCTACATCAGCAACACGCGCAGCTGTCTGTTTGGCCGAGTTTCCCCTCCTTCTGAACGCTAAAGCAATTTCTACTGAGCTGTGACAGATGATGGGATTCATTAATCAGTGTCGTTCTGTGTGTAAAGCATTTAAACTGCGCTTTCAAAGCCAGACACTTTGGCCAAGTAATCACTCAACTAATACTACTGGTTGACAACCACATCAACCCACACAGACATACTATTATGTTTGTACTTTTATCTCATTTAATTCTGGCTTTTCAAAAGATATCATGAAATGTGGGGAATTGAAATACAATCCACAGCAGCAATAAATCCTTTTCAGAATGTATTTATTTATTTATTCATAATTAATTTGACTGCCGCAGGGACTGAGAGACTGTGCCATTATGTTTAAGTTGAAGCTTTTTATTCATATCTCAGTGGGTTTCTTGATAACTAAAGGTTTGAAAACCTTTGGTTTTTGGTTATTTTTAAGTATGAAAGTTCGATGTCTTAGCTAAAACACATTAGACTTTATTTGATTTAATCAAAACAGAATGTAAAGCTAGCTTTAAATTAAGCAAGTGCTTGTTCTTTCCAAAACCCTGAAGATATTCAATTTACAACTGCATAAAACAGAGAACAACTTCTCACAGTTGTAAAGCTGAAACCTTTTTTATTTTTATATACACTGGGGCTGCAACTAAGAATTATTGTCATTATTAATAAATCTGCCAATTATTTTCTCAATTAATTGATTAAGTTTGTCAATAAAATGTCAGATAATAGTGAAAAATGCCAATATTACTTCCCTGAATTTGTGGTGACGTCTTCAAATATCTGACAAATGGTCCAAAATGCACAGAAATTCAGTTTACAATGATATGAAACAAAGAAACGCAGCTGATCTTCACTTTTGAGAGTTTTTTGCTTGAAAACGACTCAAGACAATCACTCAGTTATCAAAATAGTTCTTGTTTTCATTGTCTAAACAATTAATTCACTAATTGTTTCAGCTCTAATATACATGGCTGCAAAGGGCTACTGTGTATGTGCTGGGACACATTGTGCACAGGCGGTGCGTTACCTGGAGGGTTTATTGCCTTGGAAAGCATGTGTGAACCCGTCTGTCCTCAAAGATCCATTCAGGACTTCTAATGTCATGACTAACTGGATGTACTCTACTGTGCATGTATACAGAGTCTACTTCACGGCGTGTGTTTACCTCTCTGGGTATGTGTCCATGGTACCAGCCATGGCTCCTGAGGTCAGCGGCGCTCAGTTTCAGCTCCTCCTCCAGCTCCTTACGAAGTTTCTCAGGGGGAGATTCCAGCAGGTACTTCTCCTTGGAGAACTGCATGGAACAAACACGAGAGGAAAACAAGACATCAGTGGGAGGGAGTTTACACAAGGGGCTCATCACATGTGCAGTGTATTCACACGGAAATGGACCACAGATTAGATACACAGCCTATATTTAACTTTTATTTATTCAGGTAAATCCCATAGAGATTTGGATCTCATTTTCAAGAGGGATTTGAATACATAAATATATTTAGAATTTAGAATTTACAAAACAAAAAATACTTGTAGTAGTATGATAATGTAATATGGGTGTGTGGTTCCTAGCTACAGCAAAGCATCGTTTACACAAATACACACACCTGTGTTACAGAAGGCAACACTGCAGGGAAGCAACCCTGTGTGCTGCCTTCCACACATGCATGCGCACACACACACACACACACACACACACACACACACACACACACACACACACACAAACAAGAAACAATCCAATCGACCCTGACCTGATTACTAAGAGGCAGAACTCATCATGAGTAAGCTCTTATTGTTCTCATGTACTGTGGAGACCTAGCTTCAGCTTTCGAGTGTGGTCACTCAGGATGGATTGTGATAATGCCAAATACACACACTCACACATTCATACACACACAAACAAACGGATCATATTTCAGATTTCAAAGCTTTGTATTTCTGTTTGCACAAAGAATGGCAGATGGGGGAAGCCGGGGTGTAAAACATGAAAATAAATTCCGCTGAATGTTTTCATGGTTATTCAAACACACTCTTGAGCTGCGTGTGTCTGAGAGAGTGATAACTGGCATAAGTCGAGCTTTGTAGGTGATATTGACTTGATTAGTTGAAACCACAATCAAACTCTGAGAGAAAGTGCTTGATTTAACTTGTAGTTATCCACATAATATGCATGACTCATTAGGCACTCTACATTTTACATGAAATCCGATGGATGTTGGAAAGAGAAATAGGAAACCCCACGCTGGGACCTTGGCGTGAAGACACCATAACAACCGATGATTGTGGAAAGATTGAGTTCAGATAGACACTGTGATATACACATGCACACGCACACACACAAACACAAAGTCTTACATCACATCACAAATAACACAAGAAATCCACACAGGAATAAACAGCGAGAAGGAACTCATCTCGACTCTGCCAATATGAAGAGAAATGAGACCGGAGACCAAAATAAACAGTAAACAGCCTTGTCGCTAAGGCCGGCCTGTCGTTCCTCCTAATATTTTCCTTCAATCTCTCTCTCTCTCTCTCTCTCTCTCCCTGGCCCAGTGTTTTTCTCCTGCTTTCTCTCAGTCACACTCTCTTCCCTCTTGCCCACAGTTCCTCTCATCATCCCTCACAATCACAAAGTCTCAGTAAGTTGTTAAGCTTTTGCTGAATGTGTGTGACAGACAGAGGATGGGAAACTGTGATGATCTGTGTGTGTAGAGTGTGTTTCCGCTTTCCTGCATGAGTGTGTGTGTGTGTGTGTGTGTGTGTGTGTGTGTGTGTGTGTGTGTGTGATATGAGGAGACTACAAGAGCCAAACAATCGATCATATCATCTCCAGGTCACTGCAAGATGAAATTATTAACTTCCTCTTCTCCCTGCTCCTCTCTCCTTCTCCAATCCTCAGGGGAAGATAGAGGAACATCGGCATGGAGGCTCACTCTCCCAGATTAGATTTGAGGTGTGTGAGCGTATATGCATGTGTGTGTGTGTGTGTGTGTGTGCGTGTGTGTGTGAAGGGGAGAAGAGGCCAATAAAAGAGCAGAGGGGTCAAGTGTGCAGTTATTGCTTTTCCTTGTCTCTGTGGAAACCCAGGAGAGGCCTGCCACTGAACTGATGCTCAAACAACAATGAACTTGGTGTGTATATATATACAGTGCATCCGGAAAGTATTCACGGCGCTTCACTTTTTCCACATTTTGTTATGTTACACCCTTATTCCAAAATGGATTAAATTATTTTTTTTCCTCAAAATTCTACACACAACATCCCATAATGACAATGTGAAAAAAGTTTTTTTGAAATTTTTGCAAATTTATTAAAAATAAAAAACTAAGAAATCACATGTACATAAGTATTCACAGCCTTTGCCATGAAGCTCAAAATTGAGCTCAGGTGCATCCTGTTTCCACTGATCATCCTTGAGATGTTTCTGCAGCTTAATTGGAGTCCACCTGTGGTAAATTCAGTTGATTGGACATGATTTGGAAAGGCACACACCTGTCTATATAAGGTCCCACAGTTGACAGTGCATGTCAGAGCACAAACCAAGCATGAAGTCAAAGGAATTGTCTGTAGACCTCCGAGACAGGATTGTCTCGAGGCACAAATCTGGGGAAGGTTACAGAAAAATTTCTGCTGCTTTGAAGGTCCCAATGAGCACAGTGGCCTCCATCATCCGTAAGTGGAAGAAGTTCGGAACCACCAGGACTCTTCCTAGAGCTGGCCGGCCATCTAAACTGAGTAATCGGGGGAGAAGGGCCTTAGTCAGGGAGGTGACCAAGAACCCAATGGTCACTCTGTCAGAGCTCCAGAGTTCCTCTGTGGAGAGAGGAGAACCTTCCAGAAGGACAACCATCTCTGCAGCAATCCACCAATCAGGCCTGTATGGTAGAGTGGCCAGACGGAAGCCACTCCTTTAGTAAAAGGCACATAGCAGCCCGCCTGGAGTTTGCCAAAAGGCACCTGAAGGACTCTCAGACCATGAGAAACAAAATTCTCTGGTCTGATGAGACAAAGATTGAACTCTTTGGTGTGAATGCCAGGCGTCACGTTTGGAGGAAACCAGGCACCGCTCATCACCAGGCCAATACCATCCCTACAGTGAAGCATGGTGGTGGCAGCATCATGCTGTGGGGATGTTTTTCAGCGGCAGGAACTGGGAGACTAGTCAGGATAGAGGGAAAGATGAATGCTGCAAAGTACAGAGACATCCTGGATGAAAACCTGCTCCAGAGCGCTCTTGACCTCAGACTGGGGCAACGGTTTATCTTTCAGCAGGACAACGACCCTAAGCACACAGCCAAGATATCAAAGGAGTGGCTTCAGGACAACTCTGTGAATGTCCTTGAGTGGCCCAGCCAGAGCCCAGACTTGAATCCGATTGAACATCTCTGGAGAGATCTGAAAATGGCTGTGCACCGACGCTTCCCATCCAACCTGATGGAGCTTGAGAGGTGCTGCAAAGAGGAATGGGTGAAACTGCCCAAAGATAGGTGTGCCAAGCTTGTGGCATCATATTCAAAAAGACTTGAGGCTGTAATTGCTGCCAAAGGTGCATCAACAAAGTATTGAGCAAAGGCTGTGAATACTTATGTACATGTGATTTCTCAGGTTTTTTATTTTTAATAAATTTGCAAAAATCTCAAAAAAACTTTTTTCACGTTGTCATTATGGGGTGTTGTGTGTAGAATTTTGAGGAAAAAAATGAATTTAATCCATTTTGGTATAAGGCTGCAACATAACAAAATGTGGAAAAAGTGAAGCGCTGTGAATACTTTCCGGATGCACTGTATGAAGGGTTATGGGGCAAATTGAAATGTCAGTGGGGCTCCATTTATGATACGGTTCATGAAATAGGCTGACATCACAGCCACAGACATATTGAAAGAGGGAGCGAAAAATGGACAGGCAATAAAGGAGCGGCGCAGAAAAAGTGATTTGACAAGGACAGACAAAGACAGAAAACATCAACATTTTGTATTTTAACATGTGAGGGAAACATACACACACACACACACACACACACACACACACACACACACACACACACACACACACACACACACACACACACACTAGCAGCAATCCAAATCGAACCCATGTTAATACTGCAGAGACATTCCTCCATGGTGCTATTTGTACGTATTGTATGCCTCTCTCACTGGGGAAAGTCTTCCCCTCGTGCTGTAATGGCAGACACGCTATCCTCTTAAAGAGAGAAGGGGGACGACAGAGACGAAGCAGAGATCAAAGAAAAGGTGGGAATAAAGAATAGAAAATGCTATTCAGGAGAAACGTGTTGACTGATGACAAAAGAGGAACGACACAAAGGGAATGAGTACAATGGGAGACATCCACAGACCAATATGATACTACCAATATAATTACAATGTCCAGGTGTATGCTCTTATCAGACCCACTATGCCGTAGCAACGTATCATTGTGTTCGTTGGTTGCCTGTTGGTGTGCAAAGAGTAAAGTCTTCCATGTTTCAAACTGTAACAGTAGTAAAACTATAAAAAGTATTAATAGTATTACTACTACAGTTTGTGTCCATGTTTTTAGTAACAGTTGTAGAAGTAGTAATAATAGAGCACTTCTACGACTATAACTAGTATTACTGCTTTTACTGCTCTTACTACTTCTGCTAGTACAACTATTTCTGCTACAGTAACTGCAACTAGTATTTCTAGTATTGCTCTGATTTTCCATATGCATCAAAAATAGTGCCAGAGAAAATACTTGAATACAAATACAGATATAAGCAGGCTCCCTTATTTATCCTTTGTTGTGTATTTCCCATGGGTTTCAGCAGCAGCATACAAGCACATGATAATTTTGTAAGACTTGTATATGGAGAGTAAAAGCACGAGAGAGGATTCATCAACATGCAGAGAGGCGAAGAATGTCAGATCAAAACACAGAGACCAACAGATTTATGAACCGAGAGGCAGACAGACAGGAGAGGCACAGAGGCAGACAGGTAGCAGACAAAGCAACACCAGCATACATAAAGACAAGACATCAGACATTCAGGAAGGCACGAAGGCAGGCAGACAGACAACAGAAAAAACTCATTAATGTAGACAGAGGCAGACAGGTAGCCCATTAGCAGATGAGAGAGTTTAGGCAATTTAGCAGCTGATGCAGGACTTTGCTTCCCCAGGGGGGACGAAGAGAGGAAAAGAGATTGGTGTGTGCATGTGTGTGTGTTCTACATGGGTGGCACTATTAATGGATGGGGCTCTATTTTTGATCTGAGTTGGAGAGAAAGTAACACCAGGTTACCAAAGATAAGAGAGATAAATTCATTATAATGGCGGGTATGCTGTATAGTTTGAAAGGATGGGAGGTGAGTCAGGGAATAGGCTCTAGGGGTTAGGGGTGTGTGTGCATGTGTGAATATGATTTATAGATATCAACACAGCGTGATCCATCACCTAATTTACACCAACATGCACTTGAGCCTCTTTTTCCTCACAGCGAGCCAATTAGGCGGTTTCGTCTGATGACATCACCACACCCTCCCCGAGTGAAAATTGACACTGCTATCACTTAACATCAGTGGGAGAAAAAAATGGACCACCTAAAAGGAAAATAAATGAAAGGGATGATAATGGGGAGAAATTCTAAGCATATGCACATATTTATACATATATTATGCACACACACACCCTTTTTCTTAGCACATTGTGTGTGTGTGTGTTACTGCTGAATTGGTTATTTTATGTTTGTTACTTTGTCCCGTTTGCATACTTGCTGTATTCTCTCTTTTCCGTGCAGGCGTGCAGGCTTTGCAGTTCTAAAATACAGCTAATGAACATCATTTGATTAGACAAACAATCTGAGTAGTCATTAAGATTCAACCACTTTCTAACTGAAACCACCACCTCATCATTGCATGTATTTGATGTTAAGTCAGAAATATCCAGCCACAGGTATTTACAATGCACAACACAGCGGGGTAGAGTGTTAACTCTGGCACAAATCAGTGTGCTGTTGTTTGTGGTTGAACTGGTTTGTTTGCTAATTCTTGCGGTAGGAGCACAAAGCAGAGTACCTTGAGCAATTTAAAAAAGGGATGCGACTAAAAACAACTCCGAGAGCAAAGGCATGAATGAGGAATGAAATGGAAGATAATTGCTGACAAGTACAAAAACCTGCAGGGAAGAAAATTAAGTCTCTGGCTTTTTTGGGCATTTACCAGCATGGATGCAAAGTGGGAAGAAAAAAAAGCACCAACAAAGAGAGGAATGCTTTCTAAACAGACTGCAGCACTCAGATCTGAGCTCATGTCAGAATGCATCTTCTCTCTTGTTAAGCTCGTGGGCTAGCCTCTAACCCCCGTTGTCATGGTAACGCCCTGAGTGAGTGGTGGTGGCGGCGGCAGTGGGGGGAGGATTGAGGCTGGGTTTTGGAGGAGAGAGAGGGGTTCCCACCTCCTGGTCATGTGCGCACACACACACACACACACACACACACACACACACACACACACACACACACCAAGGTCAGGGGTCTAATTCTTGAAGAACCTTTCTATCCCTTGATCTGCTCTCTCTTTCTCCTCCCCTCTCTGCCCCCCTCCAACACTATGTCTCCCCTCTTTTGGGGAGATAGAGACCAGGATTATTGTATAAAGACCCTTGTATCCTCCTATCTCCTATTACACACACACACAGCCACATTATAGGGGTTTATGTGTACGTACGTGGCCAATATCACCCCTCTCCAGACTGTCATAATCCCTCTTATATTCACACTGGTTCACACGGGTATAATAGTCTTTAACACACATGTAAAATGATATGAGCGTTAGAGGGAGTGCTGGTAACATTAGGCTTTTCATATTGACCCTTTATTATTTTCTTAGTGAGGTGAGAATGGCATTGAATCAAAGCTAATGAAACTGCTTTTGCATCTATGTAATCAAGAAAGCTCAATGGTGGGTTTAACACTCTTTTTATTTGTTACACCTACAATTTAAGTAAGATTCTGCTCAGGTCCAAAGAAATGGCACCTGACAGTATTGCTGGTTTGTCTACTGTAAGAAGTTAAGTAAGTAAGTAAGTAAGAAATGCTGCAAAGCTTGTTCAACCTGCTGCACTGCAAAGTAATAAGAGAAGAAAACTCATTTGGAACAAACCAATCTCCTTCCAAAATATGACATTATACCCTTTATAAATATTCATACAAACGTAACTTCATCAGATTTTGAAAACCACAATTAATAGTGCCTTCAATAATTCAATAATAATAAATAGCAAAATAATAAATAATAAAAGTTAATTTACAGAATGTCCCTCAGATTCTTTAATGTGTGAGTTGCCCTTCAAAAGACTTTCACCAACTCTGTTCAGTCTACATTAGATAATGAAGAGGACACAGCTCAATGCCACTGTAATAAAAAGACAACAAACGTCCTTTTCAATAATTCATTCCTATTAAAATGTGTCCGTTGCAACGCTTTTTTTAAATAACCCATAAAACAACATCATCAAACCCACAGACAGTGTGGTATATTAGATAATAGAGTAATAACAGCTCACATGCTAATAGATTAGCTCGCTAGCAGTAGCAAGTAGTGCCAGCCTGGCTATCCGGTAAGTCACGTGACTTGCTTTGCAGGTCAAAGTGGTCTGACGAGAGTCTCCCTCAGTCTAACTGATGCAGCTGAGTAATCAGCTGACACACACTTATTAGATGTTTCTGGACACCTGTACTCGCTCCAGATGACGGTTTAAAGTAAAACTGGAAGCTTCACTGTCTTTTTTAGAATAATCCTGCTCTTATAAAAAGGTGAAAAATGCTGTAATTAGGCATCTTTCATTGATCAGGGCTGTCTGCCTGTGGAGCAGATGCAGACTTTATGACACAACACATTGTTTCACATGATCTCATGTGAAAGAGATTTAAGAACCGGATGAATAAAATGAAACCTAACCGATCATTATGCATGGGAATGGAGAGAAATTAGATCCAGAACAGTCCAAAGAATCAAAGCTTTGGCTGTAAGTAAGTCACAGTCCCTGAGATAAAGACCTATTTATATTTTGCAGTATTGATTGCTCTCTGTTTCGCGTGGCAGTATGCACAAGCACTTGTCACAAATGGGAAGGCAAAAAAAAAACACAACAGAGATAAAAATACCAGTGCCGGTGTCCCATAAGATCAGGCAGCATCAGACAGAGAGAGAGAGAGAGAGTGAGTTACGACTGGTGGAGAGACAGACACAGAATATGAGACTGATAACAGTGACCTTCTACTGTCGTTAGGAATGAGTGTCTCCCACACACACATACTCATGTACACACACACACACACACACACAGGGCATTCACCCCTTGAGGCAGCTGGATGCCGATATATACCCCACTACAGAAATATATACTGTACACACACATATAGAGCACTCGTGTGAGCTGTCAGTCAGCATGGT
Source organism: Enoplosus armatus (assembly GCF_043641665.1). Classification (NCBI taxonomy): domain Eukaryota; kingdom Metazoa; phylum Chordata; class Actinopteri; order Centrarchiformes; family Enoplosidae; genus Enoplosus; species Enoplosus armatus. The sequence continues at coordinate 12,252,693 of NC_092197.1, read as the reverse complement.
GTCAGAGCAGAGACCCCCTGGATTGAGTGACAGCTGGTGGACAGGATATGACATACAGCTACACTCCCACTGAGACTGCAGGAGGCACAGTGCCGCTCCGCACTGCATGGCTCTACTCCTCTTCTCAAAACTACACTACACTTCTGCTGTACATTTCTGCTTTCTCCATCAGCTCCGTCTTTCTCTCTTTTCTCACTTCTCCCAGGTCTTCCCAGATTGTCTCTTCCCGTCTCTCAACCCTGTTTTGTCCATTGACTCAGTGTCAAGAGCCTTTACTGACATGATGAGACAGTGACAAAGACAATTTCCTTCCCTTTTGTTCCTACATTTTGGTTGCTGGAGACCCTATACTTTATGATAAATAAATATTGTATTTGATGTTTTTCTTGTATCTCTTTTAGAGGTAATATTTGTGGTATTTTGTCTAGTCCTGAGTAGTATGTGTAGTCCTCCTTTGGGGCTGCAGGTACAATCTATCCACCAATCAGAGGATAGGACAGTAGCCTCTATGTAGCTTGAGAGACACCACCCTGGGGAAAAGAAAGTCCTTAATTCACTCTCTTCTGCTCATAAAGCGTAATTGCTGTGACAATTGAAAGCGACCTTGATGAGCATATCAACATTTTTATCAACTCCTCTCTCCTCTCAGCTGATTTATGGTGGCTGTTCAGTAAGAAGACTGTTTATAGAAATCCAGTGGGGAGGGGGAGCATAAAGAAATACATTTTGAAAAGTGAGGGGGATATGTCCCTCCCATTCCCAGTGGAAATAACACCCTTGTGTGGAAGTGAAAAACAAGAGGAGGATGTACCCAAAATGTCTGCTGGAATCATCCTTTGCACGGTGGCACAGTTTGAGACACAGCTTCTGGTACATCTCAGCACATCAGGTCAAATCAGGTTGAACTAAGATGCAGCTCTGCAGAATCAGTTTAGGTAATGACTTCTAAAGCTCCCTCCCTCCCCTGGTCAAAGTAATATAGTTGGACTAAACATGACATAAAACATGTCTGACCACGTGTGATGCTCCATCTATTGAACAAAGTTGTAAAGCTATGACCTCCCTCTGTGTCCCCAGATATCATCAATGATGCTGGTGAGTAAAATCTTGTCGTAACCAATATGAATGACGACCAAAACTATGAAAATAAAGCACAAGTTACAGCTAAAAAATGAATTTTCCTTTAATATATTTATGCAAGTATCTGCTTTCTCTCTCTTTGTCCCTGTCTGACTCTGCCATTCATATTTTAATGTCTCGTTCTCTGTGAATCACTTCTTTTTCCTTCTTTTTGTTTCTGGCTCAAAGACCTACTAGAGCATTTTCTTTCTCTATTTCCCTCTCCCTCTCTCTAATCAACCTGGTGAACAACATCTATCAGCACTTTGATGAGAAGACCATTACTGAGAGTGAAACATGAGAGAGAGTGTGTGTGTGTGTGTGTGTGTGTGTTTCAGTGTGTCATTGTTCCAATAGATATATGCTGACAATCAGCTGCCTGAAGGGCTGAATGTCCTCTCTGGATGTGTCTGTATGCATGTGTGAATGTGGTTTTGTGTATTATTATTATTATTATTATTATTATGTATCCACAATACTGTCACTCCTGTGTATTGAATTGTATCGTTTCTGGCTCATTTATCTCGGTCTTTTAAAAAACTGTTGTATACGGAGTGTTTGCACATGACAGCGCTGTCGGCAACTATGAGAGGGAAAACAGAAAAAAAGCAACCTAGACATCACAGAAATGCAAAAGAAAAAAGAAACACAACATGAAAACTTTTCTATCCCCCACAATATAAATTTACATGACATGCTGATGTACACACACACACACACACACACACACACACACACAGAGGAGCACAGAAGATTTTAATGATGTTTGACTGTTAAGTACGACTCCTGACTGCACATCTCTCCCTCGCCTCCTGACCCATGGTTTCTCTGCTAAACAGGCCTACAGGCAACACACCGTCGCTCTCTTTCTCTCTCACACACACACACACACTCAGATGAGTGAAGGGAGTAAACATCCATTTCCCCAAAGCATCCGCACAAACACAAACCCTCATTTCCCCGCACACACAACAAACAGAAACACAAAAACTCCATGTATACAAAGACTACATAAGATAAACACACAGATATACAAGTGTATGTACACACACACACTGTTTGCACAAGTGTACACACAGGTAAAAATAGAGATGTTTCATTTAGCTAAAGGTACTGATGACGTGTTTAGTTATTAAAGAAACAGATTGGAGCGTTGATGTCACCCAGAGTGCGATACAGATACTGATTAGAGATTACACAGATTCAATTACACGTTCCTCTGGATGAAATTAGATAGCTTGCATGAACCTAATTCAATTCAAATTAGCTTAATACTTCTGCTAATGGCACGGCAATGTAGCCACACACATTTCTGTTGCTGTAATTGGACACACATACGAATTCAACACAAACACATGCACAGTTCTATTGCATAGACTCACCCAATGACTAGAGCGATGACTGAGGGGTCGAGTCTTATGTGAGCTGGTTAGCTTAAAGGACTTGAAAACGTATTTTCTCAATCAGCTTCTGACTGTGAGTGATGGGGTCGTACATGAGCACTCTATTTTCTGACAAAGTTCATGACAGATTTCTGGATTTATTTTTTCTGTAGCATACTTAAGATTTAAAGCCAGATTTTCAGGGGCTTTAAAAGAGACAGTTTATGTACACTTCAAATTTGCACCTATTGTGTAAACAGCTGAATGGAAACTCCGTAATTAAAAAGAAAAAGCCTACAGACAGCATTTTTTCTGCTTGACAGATATATTAATAAATAATATAATAAAATATTGGCATATTAATAAAGTAAAATAGTAATTAAGGTAAATCAAATGAATGTTGACATGGCGGGACCTGATTCTGCTTCATTTTCAGGAGCGTAGATGCAGCATCGTGTTGCTATCCTGTGAAAATGATAAACCTCCAGAAAGTCAATTTTTCGTAAGCTGAGAAAAACACATCCGTTTTCAGATTTGAGATCATAAAGGAACACTTAGTCATTCAGATTATCTCAAAATTTCAAAATCACCAAATCTGAGACAAATGGACATTATGCAGGAAGCAGCAATACAATGCAATGATGCAAAGTTTACAGTAGTGTTACGGGCTCTTTTCTGGTAATAAATATTCACATGCTGTGCCAACAGCTTTTAGAAACACTAGAAACAAAAGAAACTTTGTTGTGCATGCGGCAGAGAGAGACAAGGACGGTATGGTAATGCGGTGCTTGACAGCAGATGTCTGTTATCTGTCTGTTTGTAATATGGAAAGACCTTTCATTACTGCTGCAGTAATGAAGGGACGGACAGACGTCCACAAAACAAAATCATTATCCAGAGTACACACAAGATGCCACACATAACACTAACACACATAAAACAAGACGCACACAAGCACACACATTCACACCCCACTCCCTTACTGTCGACTCAGCAATGCCACACCTATAGATGCTGTTGCCATGGTAACACCATACTCTGCATGCCCCAGCTGGTGTTTCCCTGAGGAAAAAAAAAGTGTGTGTGTGTGTGACAGAGAGGGGTTAATGTGTCCCATGTGTGCTTTGCTCTGTCATGTGCAGTGGGGTGTGCTGAAGAGGAAAACATGGCTGGTTGGGAGCAGTTATCATGGCATCCCATTGTGTGTATGATTGTGCGTGCGTGATCTTTTCCTATGTTTCTGTTCCATACTTCAGTCATCAGTTTTGCTATTGGTTGGTCGAGCAGTTCACTCCTGACTGAAGACCACAAGACCTGACAAATCAGGGTTCAGCTTTCATTTAAAGACAGCACACTGAAGATAGACAAAACAGTGAATGAAGATAAAATACCACTAAACCCTGTAGGTCAACTTTACTGCCAAGAATTTACTTCCAAGATCTGAACTCAATCCAAATGAATTAAAATCTGATAGTACAACCACAACAATAGCATAAAACAACGCCATGAGCCCACACCAGAGTAAACAAATACCTCAGCAGCCCACTCGATCACACTGTACAACTCTTTGCTGTTTTCTCACAATGACTCATGCTTTAAATTTACACACATTACAGTGTGCGGTGACCTGGGTTTCTGCCAACATGGCTGAGAGGATTTAGGACAAGTATAACATTTAGCAGTCATGTTTCCAGCTCTCAGCTTTGTAGCATCACTCCTCACAGGAACTTACACAAAGAAGAAAGGATTTAGCAGTAGTTGGATTTAAATCAATGCGTAATCTATGACATCATCTATGACATAATGGCTAATTCACCCTCGCTGTGGCATTATGTTGTGCCGTGTAGTTTGCTTTCTGGGTTGAACTGGAGGTAAGTGTCTGATGTTAGGAACTTATAATGAAAATGATCTGAACTAACTAACAACAGCACACGTACAGTAAGTACACATTTACAGAATGATACATCCAATACATCCGTCCACGATGTACGTAAACATTTGAAAACTACATTGCTAACATCCATGTGTGCTTACTAGCAGGCTTCTTCTTCTTCTTCTGTGCCTTTCTTGGTGCATTGCTGCATTTCTTGCCACAGAGTGTCTATCAGTGGAATAGGCACTTTTGCCCTTGCTGAGCCAACTTGCATGGGGCACTCAGAGGACATTAACAGTGTTACTGGCTTTGCGTCCGCATCTGGTAGGGGCTCTGTCAGTGTGTTTTTGTTTAAAAAAAGGCTGCCAACTGTGTGAGAAGTTTGACAGTTTGCTCATCATGTGACAAAACAACTAAGCTGGATAGTAGCCACGATCCTGTGTGCATCCCACTAGTGGCACTCTTAGCAGTGATATAGAATAAATCCCTGACACTGTCTCATATTCTGGATTCTCTTTCAAAGATACTTATTAACCCTGACTGGCAAAGGTGAAACCAACCCTGTCCATCTTTCCTGGCTGGCTAAAGCTCAGAGTAGTTTAAGAGAATCCAGGCTTTGCCATTCAGTCGCTGCATTTCCGCCTGCTTTCCTGCGCCTCTCATACTTCACTTCTCCCTCACTGCGGTGCAATTTATAGACCGCCCAAATGTACACACACGTCTGACTCATCATATGGCTCTCCTTCACTTCACCGCTTTATTTTCCACCACTTTTCATCAGGTTTTACTTTCGCCACACTGCAGACTTTCTCTCTTAGCTTTTCGTGCTCTTTATTTGAATATTTCTTCCTCTCATCTTCCTCTGAACCTGTCTTTGTTTTACACACATGCACCTCATTATCCTCCTCACATGTGCCTGTTTACCAGGTGGAGCTGATAAATAAGTGGAGGGAGGTCAATTGTCTCATTTCCCCTTCCCAACAAGCTGATCTATCCGGTCCTGTCATCTCTTACTCTCTCTCTCTTAATATGTACTTTATTATCCTTCCAACTCACTCCATTACCTTTTCGTCCTTCTCCTCCTCCATTCCTTTGTTCCTCCACTCCCAAATTCCCCTTTATCCCTTCTCCTCTAAGTTAATCATCTCAGTCGCTCCTTCCATCTCTCCACTGCCAGTTCATCCCTCACTCCCTGCTCTAACCTGCCATCTCTCAACCGCACATCATATCATTCCCCTCTCTGTGCACTTTCCCTCACCGATCCACTCAGCCGGTCTGTCGGTATGGGTGTGTAGTTGTTTGTGTGGGTGAACGTGTGTTGATGTAAAACAAACAGCAGGAGCATCACCTTGTTCCATCAGCGAAACAGAGAGAGCGACAGAGTGAAGTGATGCATTAGGAGGCAGAGGAAAGAGAAGGAGATGAAATGCTGTATAAAAAAAACAGGCTTTCCTTCAATTTATATGGGTTTTTGTTATATGTACCCTCAAGTGGATTTTCATTTGAATTCCTAATTTTGTTACTTTGACAAACCAATCTACAAAAGGCATATGTACACATAGCAATGAACACATTCAACTCAGAATAGTTAAATAGAAGGAAAGGTACTATATAGGCTTGTGTCCAGTAAAACGTTCCAAGTTTATATGTTTTATACTTCAGGAAATGTGATACTTTTGCTCTCACTTGTATCTGCATTGTATTTGATTAGCAATCTTAAATAACTTATATTTGCCTTTAATGTGAGCACATTCTGTCTTAGTCTCTGCTCTGTTCATAGGACATCAGCTCAATCATCATTTGTTGCTTTTATTCTGAGATCAGATACACATAAAATCCCAATAATTTCTATGTTAAAGCCTCAGTTTTGATTGGCCTTCTCTGATTTTTGCACCATTTCACGCACAGTAAAGAATATCCCCCTTTTGTCTTTAATTGAAACAGGAGCTGTCAGTGTCTATGACAACCAGGACCAGCTGGGACAGCTGAGAGATGCTCGGGGCAGTTTATTCACTCGGCTCGAAATACAGATCTAACCTTTCATTTTGGCAGCTTGGGGAAGAGCTTGTGATTGGCGGGGCAGAGGGCTGAGACAATCATGAATGTCAGCACACTGGAAAAGTGTTATTTTAAAAACAGACCTCATTGTGACAATCTGTTAATTATGGTACGTTAAACCAGCGTCCACTCACTAGAACACCTTTGCCCAGCTTGGTCTCATTTTTTCCAGCAGAAAAAGGCAACACAACCACTCACTCTCACACACAGTTTTCCCTAAGGGCTGTGGCCACTTGCTGTCATCCTCTCTTCCATCCTCTGGGCTGAACCATTAATGGCTAATTTGCAGGCTTTTTGGGGTAAAAGGTCACCACACTGATGGATGGAAGGTCTAAGGACTCATCAATACTAACCGTCCTCTGTTGTGTGTGCCTGTTTTCGTGCACACACACATTGACATGTCTAGGTTGCAGACACACATGCATGATTGCAACCAATCAGATTTACACACTGATGCACACACACACACACACATCCACTCCTTACTTGCCATTTATTCGCCAGCCAGTACCATTACCATCCATACTAGTACCATCTATCTCAACAGTGACAGGTGTGAAGGGAAAACCACAAACCCACAATGCATATCTCCAATGCAGTTAAACAGGAAGGGGACAAAAGGGGAGGAAGCAGCAGTTGAAGGACAGGCAGCAGAGAGGCAAAATGAGAGGTGGGGGTGAGGAGGGAGAGGAGGGCCTTGGTTGCCTAAAATGAAAATAGAAATCTGTATCTCTCATTGACTTGTGATTTTAAGAGAGATGCTCTCACGGAAAGCAATTTATATGCCCTCTTCTTGTATTTGGCCAAGTGACGGACATTGCAGAAGGTCATTGTTTTGATAAAGAACAAATAACAGTGAAATAACAATGGCCCATCTTTCATCTTTTCATCCCTTCCTACACTTAGACATAATATGCTTTTAATGCTACTTATATTACTATTTAACTTCAATAAAGGCTGTGGCCTAAGCTGTAGCCTTGTTACCATGGATACACACACATATGGTGACACAGCATCTAATTAATTAATCAATGACTGACAGCAGAGGATTAATCAACTTTGCCGGCTGAAACACAGCCAAGAAATAAGATGTAAATACAAACATGGACACTCTCAGATAAACACAGCCGCTGCTTTTGATGTTTGTTTTTTAAATTATTATACACAAATTCAATTTAATTGTATATGTAAGGTATTAGGCTCAACTTTAATCTTTAAACAAAACTCAAATGGGATCAAATCAGGATTCACTCTCTCTTTGTATCTACCGTAGAAGGGAAAACTACTCACTTTCTTAGAGCATAACGATGTGACATGTGCTTTATCTGTCTGTTCAATATGAAGCTAGAGCCAGGATGCGCTTTGCTTTGCTTAGCTTGGCTTAGCACAAACACTGGAAGCAGGGGGGGAAAAGTTAGCTAACAAATACATTTACATACATTGTATATAAGAATATTTTACAGCTTAACTTCAAATGCAAAAAAAATACATTTTTCATATACAGCAATTCCATAAATAGTAATAACTCAGTACATGTTTTGACTGAACTCCAGCAGGAACACAATTATTTGACGCAAACACTCACTTTAGATGGAAGGTCACGGTGGGGAAGTGTATCATAAACAAGTTGATCTGTAGCTCAGTCACGGTGATATCCTACTCCCTGCTGTGTCAGTGCACGCACACACATAAATTTTGCCTAGTCACAGTATAAACAATGACCTATTGACTGGCCTTGGAACTTGGGCACACAAACATACCACAAGGCACAGGAAGAGATGATACAGCTGAAGATGCAACTGTAGAGGGGTGAGAAGTAAACAGACAATAAGACAGACTAAGTGTGAAAGGAAATGAGAAAGAGGAAAGAACTGAAATAAGAAAGGAAAAAGAGGAAAAGAGGCAAAAAGTTAAAGAGGAAGAAAGATGGGAGAAAAAAAGAGAGAAGGGAGGAAGAAAAAAACAGCGGTGACTGTATGATGAGATGGAAATGAGGAACGGTTTGATCTCATAGGTAGACCCTGGATGCATATCAATCAGTTTTATCTCCCTATTACCAGCACGCATACACACACACACACACACACACAACCTTCCTCGTCACCCCTGATCACGCAGACTGTCAGAAAGAAGCACGCCCTAGAGCTGTGATGCCATTGGCCAGCAATGATGTCATCTCTTCCTGGAGGTTGAGCAGCGAGCTGAACAATTGGCTGGCTGAGGCAGACAGTAGGAGAGCACCGCTGAGGTATCAATTCCATTCATACAGAGGCAGCGATGGAGCTTGTGTGTGTGCATGTGTTTGTGCATGTGTGAGTGTGTTTGCGCATGTGTGAGTGTGTGTGTGCGTGTGTGTGACCACTCCCCACTGAGGCATACAGGCTGAGCTATTAGGGCCGTGTCCATCATTCAGAGACACAGACAGTACCTGCTGGGACACTCCCTAATGGACGCTCGCTCTGTCACACACACACACACATTGGAATTTCGCTCAAATGCACACAATCAAATATGCAAGTAATCAAGCATGCACACACACACACACACTCTTGTACACACACAGCTAATGGGGGTTGGGAGGGTTGAGATGGGTGTTGTCTCCCTGTTGTTACCGGGCTGTTGTCATGGTGATGCAGATGGAGCTTTTACTGCTAGCTGGGACTTTGCAATAAACTACACACACACACACACACACACACACACACACACACACACTCTTTACACCTCTTCTCATTGATGCGTGCATGTGCACACCTTTTGAGAGCAGCCTTGCCCTTGCAACTGCTTTCAAGCAACAACAAAAAAAATTGGAAACAAAAAAGGAGTCGCTCTCAGTGTCTGGCAGTGTGTGTGTGTGGATGTGTGTGAAGGTGTGAGTGTAAACACTCCCATGAGAGACACTAGGCACGTTCCTCTAAGAGATGCTCATGGGAAATTAGCCTGTGATAGCCTGTTACAAAGTGCTGCACATTCACTCTCCTTCTCTTTTTTCTGTTTCCTCCTTACATGTTTTACACTCCCCTCCCCCCTCTAACCACCCACACCTCCCACTCCTCATCCCAGCGCCCCTTTTTTTGTATGAGTATGATGTCATTTGCGGGCTTGTAATCGCCAGCATAGCTGTTGGGATTTCTTCCAAGACTTCACGTGTGAACACAAGATGCAAAACAGCCCTGAAACTCATTTAAACACCTTGTAGTTGCGAATTTATATGAAAAATCCAACACACACACACTATAGATAGATACAAGTCCAGATACTGCACACTGAAAGCCATTTCACCAACCACGATAATGCAATTTGAGATGTCCTGATACAAAAAATAATTGCCTTGCTGGAGGATGTTCTTTGCCTGTGCCTTGTCCATTACTCTCGTACATCTGGACACTTGTATTACTTGCTTATTACATACCGGAAACATAATAACTGATATCTACTGCTCAATCGACACAGTCTTCTCATCCATCTCTCTCCGTCTCTCTGCTTAAACTAATCACTTTCACTAAAACCCAGAGATTATGTGTATGCATGACTTATATGTGTTCCAGCACACGATCTGAGCGTCCGCACTGCATGAATTCCATCTTATTAGCAGAAGTGTAATCTAATTTGAATTGAATTACATCCAACAAAGCCATCACATTTCAGTCAATTAAATCTGTTTAATCTCTAAATCAGTATCTGTATGTGTTTCACATTAACACCCCAATCTGCTTCGTTAATAACAAAACAATGTTAGAAGCTCTATCTGCCATCTCTACGAGGGAGCACTTGTGTTTAACTTGTGCACCTGCAGTCCTGCTGAAACAATTAGTCAATAACTCAACTGAATGTTTGATGATCAGTTAATCGTTTAAGCTTTTTAACAAGGACAAATGCAAATGAAATGCAAAGTGTCTTAGAGACTTGACAATTAATCGATTTGAAAAAAAAAAATCGACAATCACAAACAAAAGTAACATTAGTTGCAGTCCCAATCTGTAACTAATGATGCATGCATGTGTGGGCATGTACACATACATGAGTGAATGTTCTGTGTGTGTGTGTGTGTGTGTGTGTGTGTGTGTGTGTGTGTGTGTGTGTGTGTGTGTGTGTGTGTGTGTGTGTGTGCATGAGAGAGAAAGCGAGTGCCAGCAAGTGTGTTCATTGCCATTCTCAGCTGCTCTCTGCAAATCACCCAGAGACGCTCAAACAGCCCTGGGTCTTCTCTTAAAGGAAAATGATGCATTAAAAACTCCACAGAGGTCCAGGGCCTTCTGTAACTCAAACACACTTCACCCAGTGGGATTTATTAGAAATTAGAACAGAGAGCAACACTGGCACAGGAAGCTGGAAAACCTAAAAGAAATACAATCTACTGGAAAAACAGACTTACTGGAGTAGGGCAGGATGATATGATAAAACTATTTTCTGACATTGATGTATACGGCACTGAACTGTGCTCTGCTGTTTTGCATTACATGAGGCCAAAACAAAAACTTCAATAACTACAGCTAGTTTTTTTTATTACAGCTTCCTCTGAATCATTCATCTGGACAACAGGAATTTGTGTAACTATAACAAATAAAATGAACACTCCCGCTAACATCAGGGTCATCCCAATGTCTGAGAAGGTGCTACACTTCCAGATTGGAGCCATTGCGTATCATCTCAAAGCAGACGGCGTTAATTTTGTACCAAACAATGGGCATTAAAAGCACGAGAGCAACAACTCCCCCGTGCTGCAACTACTATTTGTTTCAACTGGGAAAACTGAGCCTTTAAAGCTGCGGCCGCCTGTGATCCAATAGCCTCCGCGCTCTCTGAGGTCAAGTAAGGTCAAAGATGGGGAGAGCAAACAATTGCCAGCCTCCTGCTCCAAATCCCTTCACTATGCCACACTCCCTCTCAGCTGTGTCGTTCCCAGCATATGTGAGCGTGGTGTGTGCGTGGATCCACAGGCATGTGTGATTTCTTCAGCGAGAGACTAGCGGAGAGACTTCAGAGGGCTGATTCTCTCTCTCTCTCACACACACACACACACACACACACACACACACTGTTCAGCCCTCTGTGTCAGTTCTGAAGGTTTGCTTGTACAACTAACAGACACTTGACTTCATTCATCTTAAAACTCCACATCTGAATTTGTGAATGAATGCAGCAGTGAGCAAGAGGAGACAGTGAGAAGTGAGAGAGCAAGATAAGAAAAAAAATGGAGAGGAGAGGAGAATACTCAATCAGTGGTGAGCAAAGTGGATGCAATACATAAACTGTGCTAATGGGCGACGCACTAAACCTCGGTTCAATGTGAAATTACACCTTTATGTTCACAGTTATCAAGAGCGCTTTCACACTTTGTGATCATCTATAGATCATTTCTCTTCATTTAAAAAGGAGTGTTGACCCTTTTCAGCATTCATATCTCCATTCAAGTCCAGGAACAATCAGCCTGCCATCACTGTTTAACGTCCCTGTGAGGAACTGGTTGCTATTATTTGGCATGTTTCTCCCAAAGCAGAATCTGATTCAGTGAGCCAAACAAAGGAGGATTCAGCAGAATATAGGCTGTGATTGCAGCAATGTAGAACAGCGTTGAACATTTATGAGTTTCTGTAGAAAGAAATGTAAATATTCGCCAAAGCAATTACTTTAAACTCCACTGCTCAAATGTTGAGAGAGAAGAAGGAGATAATTATAACACTGAGTTGAAGGGCACTCTCATCTCTGACCTGCAGGTATTCTTCAGAATAATCTCTCTCCTCCACCAACCTCTGTTTAAAGTGTGTAGACCATCGGTTTATGCTCTTATGTTATTCTGTTTTAAAGCTTTCCTCTATCATGTCAAGAGAGAGCGAGCAGATGATCACATGAAGCTGAAAAACCACATGAGCTGGAAACCTCTGTGATCCTGGCCTGCAGCTAAAAGTCATGATGTGAGGAGACCATCTCGATTTTGCATTTTCTCTTGTTTGAATGGGAAGCACATTATGCGCTTGAGTTTGCTGAGCCACAGAGCGCCTGAAGACACATTTCTACTTCTTATGCCATCACCTCTTTGCTCTCAGGTCTAACAACTGATCTCATCTAGAGCTGAGCTTTCAATGTGTACAATTAAACTTGCAAACAAGTTGTCATTGTTTGATATGAGGCTCGATGATGCATACGTCAACACATCTGTTAATCCACATTTTTATCTCTTTAGGAATCAAAGCACTCTTTCTACCTTTTAGAGTAAGCTGCCAAATAGTGACCCACAGCTGAAGGACCACTTAACTCCCAGTGTTTCCTCCAACCTCCTGGGCCAAGATGAAGAATAAGAGAGAGCCGGAGCACAATGTATCAGAAGGACAAAGCACTGCTGAAGAAAGAGAGAGTAGTGGACTCTTAAGTGTGCTGTTAAAGCTAACTCAACACTTCCTGTAGCTGTTTCACAGTAAAAGCCCTGAAGCGAAGGCGATTTAAGCCTTCTGTTTGGCTTTTACTGAAGCTGCTGAAAATATTGAGGCACAGCATAATCACTGTAGGTAGTGGTTAGTTACTGCAGCTTTTAAATGATGTTAGATGTTACATCTAAATTTGGACATTTTTACTGCCGTTTTCGTGACAGATTAGTTTTACAGAAGTCAGCTGGTTAGGCTTTATTGCAATCTGGGCCTCAAGCCTCCAACACATATAATCAAGGTAGTGAACACTTTCTCGTGAGGTTTCTGACTAACTCCTGATCCCATTCCTACCATGTACCATGACGGCTATCCAGGAAAAACCCAGAGGGAGTTGCAGAGAAAGAGACTGCATTAGCTGACTGGCATCAGCTGTCCTCACTAGAAACCAGCAGCACTGGTCATTTGGTTAAACACTTCAGGTGGGTTCAGGCAGAGCACTGAACTCACGCTTGTATTAGCTGACTGGCATCAGCGGTTTCATTCATGCCTCACAATCACTGGCATCTGACTACTAATTCATATTCAGTTAGAACCCGACACTTCTCTTTATTACTCTGCTAAAACGTTAATGCCAAAACAGTTTGCTGCCACAGCTCCTTCCTCCACCTGAACCTCCTCCTCATGTGATATACTGTATTATATTTGTTGATTTAATAACATTGAAGTATGTGTTTATTAAGGGGGGATAAGAGTCCTCGTTGATGCTCAAAGAGCAGAGCCTTTTCCACCAAATCTAACAGCTTAACCATTTGCTGTAAATCAATTCCTTGACTTTAGTGTCTTTGACTGAACCCGTGTCTATGTTTTCTTGACAAGCAGCCTCTTGAGAATGACAGTTTGCTGTCCGAAGCAAAGGCAGGAGCAGCAGGATGTTATTACAGCGCCGCAAAACCTGTCAGGGAGGAGGTCGAGGTGGATGGTTGGGCGTAAAAAGGATCTGATTCTTGACTTTGGTGGCTGTGGTTCACATCCCATCTCCTACAAACAGATGCAGACATGTTGGTTTCTTTAAACCAGGACACCAATCTTTCCCTCACAACCTTAACCACAGAGGTGGCAGATTAGGAAACACTCTTATGAATTGTTTTTGTTACAGCTGAGAACCTCTCTTTGATTTTGGTGTCAAAACAAACTTGTGTAAAAGTAGTTCTAAAGAATTTCTGATCGATTACGCCGGCTTAAACGAATCCTTCTCTTCAGCTAATACCCAAACTATAACGGCTTAACATGTCCACTATAAAAAAATAAACTAGAATATAAGATTTGATGATTTGATGCTTGGTATAATCCAGACATTACAACTCAAAGAGGAGCTTAGAACAGAGAAACGTGAATGAAGAACAAATTCACAGTATGGTGTGGGGCAAGCACGCACACAGACACATACAAACACACACACACGCCGGCTTGTTCCTCATTACTGCCAAAAACATCACAGTGCTTTAATGAGGATATGGACAACGCAATTTAAGCACACACACACACACACACACACACACACAGCTGCCCTTCACACTATGAGCCTGAGGGTGTGACAGGCAGGCACGCCAAAAGAGGATTTGTGGTGAAAAGCTTTAGGGAGGAGGGCGAGAGGGAGAGAGAGATAGGATGAGTGGAGAAGAGGGGATTACATGGTGAATATTTCAATACTAAAACATACCAATTGGCTTGGGCTCCCTTTTTGGCTTGGACAGGGAGTTACACACACATACACACACATATAAAGGCATAGCAGGGCCATATCTTCTACAGCTAGCTTAGCACTGATTAGACAGAGTGGGGTGATGGGTAAAGCTAATACAAACCACCCCCCCGGGGATCTGACTGACAAGCTGATTGCTGGTTAACCTGCTGTGACTGACTGCGTAGACGAAAACCAACCAGGCTCTCCTTATCAATTTAAGACTGTGTCATCATTGGGAAGAGCATCTAAAACATCAGACATCACTGAAAGTAGATCCAACAATCTAACTTTCAAGAGGCGATGATGTACGAAACAGTCTTTTGTGACTGTAAAACTAATAACATCAAAGTACAGACTGTGAACTGTGTGGAGAAATATATTATATAGATGAGGTACCATGGAAAAGGACATATCGCCAGCGGTTCAATTTCTGTTATTACACTGTGACCTGCTCTTGGGAATAGAGATAAAGCGAAGACGAGACATACAGATGGGACATCAATGCAATAAAGCTGGCCAGTTTAATATGTATGATCTATTTGTTGCAGGATTTCTTAAAAAAAAAAAAATCCTCCTGCTGCATGAAATAAATGAGAGATCTTGTACACACTGCGGCTCAATATTTTCAGCTTTTTATTTAAAAAAATGTGTGAATATTCAATAATGTTAATATTCAATAATTAAGAATTGGATTAATATCACAAAAATCCAAGTAAAAATCTGATTTTAGCAGTGTAATTTGCAATGTCAACACCCTGTATTTTTACTTCCTTAGATGGACTCTGGTGCATAATCAGCAGCTCATTTGCATTTACTCCCATTTGTCTCGTCACGTTCTATAACCAGAGGATCCTCTGAGCTTTGCTCGTCACAGGGGTCCTTCATTTACTGTAAACTAAGGTGATCAGGGTGTTCCTGCAGCAGGAAACAGCAACTTTTGGGTGCACATGGACAAAGAATCAAGGTGAAAATCTAATCTACTCCTTAAAAAATCTTGGTATTTTTCAGTATAAATCACAGTGAACAAGAACAATTATCCTTGTATGCCACATAAAAGTACTAAAAGAAGAGCTACTGGAAACTACTTTTTCTCATATTGTATTGAAAGGTGTGTGTGTCCAAAAATATCATCAGATACTTGGTTAACAGTGTAAGTGACTGGATGGCAGAGAGGTGCCATGTTGCCAGGTTGGAGGTCGACAGCAACGTCCCAGATACAGTCGGGCTGCAGAAACGCTAAAGGACAGAGGGACCGGCTGCTGGCTGGCATGACGGCTGCCACATGCTGTTCGGGTCAGCAGGGACCGAGGCTACAGTCGAGTGGCAGAGAGAGAGGGAGGAGGAAGGAGAGGGAGAGTGGCTCGCAGTACAAAAGGATTAACTTCAAAAACAATCTAAGAGTGTGTGTGTGTGTGTGTGGGGGGGGGTATTTCTGTGTATTTGTGTGTCCCTGCATCAGTCTATGTACTTTATGTGTGTGTGTCTTTTTTCTGGGGGCTCATGGGGGGTTTTACCACTGCAGGAGTCCAGCAGACAGTTACATTGTCCCAGTTACGGAGATGTGCTGGAAGCACTGGGTATAATGCAGACACAATGGTTAAGCTGCATGTCTTTATGTGTGTGTGTGTGTGTGTGTGTGCGAGCGTGAGTCCATAGTTAGCATACTGCAGTCTAGACCAGGGGATCAAGTGTAATCTCTCTCCACTGATAGAGCTGATGAGCTGAGGTCACACACACCACTGTCGCTAGATCAACATCATCTCGCCATGTCACTTGTGTAACAATGCAGTTATTAATTCATTCACAAATGAATTTGTTCTGTACTATTTGACCCTTTTTAGCTGCAGTTATGATTTTAAAACTGAAGTATCAACATTACAACTGTATCTGTGTTTATTTTGAGTTTAAAAAAAGAGGAAATATAATGGTTGACATTTTCTGTAGTGGAGGCAGTTTTCCCTGCTGTGGTTACCGACCACTCATGAACACTCGTGAAGCAACAGCCTGTATGAACAGGACAATCTGCAGTCATTAGTGGCGTACTGACAGCAAAGAGATACACTGAGTAATCACTCTCACAGCAGTCTGATAAACACATCATATTTTCAAATGTTTATTTTAGTTTTTATGGAAAATGTCTATTGTCTAAATGTCTATTGTTAGACACCAGCCAGATGTTAACCCCTGGCTTCATCAGTAAGTATCTGGGACACATCTTTACCTTCTTATCTTATCAGAGACAGATGACAAATCATTAAGGGTTAATGTTGAGCGGTAAATGTAACAAAACAATGTACTGACAATGTAGTTACCATCTAGAAATAAGCAAAAAAACTAAAAACCATACACAAACTACCAATTAATTCTCATCAAAATGTATCACAGTTCATATGAGATGAGAGTGGTGGTGAAACATTGATAAGAGGATCGAGATCAACATCACTGGTTCCCCTGAGGGTTCACAGTTTCACACATCAGCCAGGCGGAGAGAGTAATCCTTATATTTTCAGATAAAAGAAAACAAAATCACCACTAGCAGGTTTCCAAGAGAAAAGTAAACATTATAACGAATGGTTATCCCCCTGGAGGAAAAGAAAAAGCATCAACATGACATTGAATGTGCAGAACAAGTAATGATTAAAGCATCACTTCTGTGTTTGGGTTACGTGACACACAGTATCGCACTTCACAGGCTATGTTTAATTAGAAAAGATTGGGGAATCAATATTAGTCCACAGACAAAAATCGCACTGTTAGTAAACAAAACCAAGTTGCAGGGAATTAAGTAATTTTTTTAAAGAAAAGCTCCCACTTAACGCTAACCATTCAGTGACTGCTAATTAATTTACCAACCCCCCCCCCCCCCCCGCTCACACACACACCCCTACCACAACCACCACTACACAGGAACCCCATGGCAGATTCAATTAAAATGACTTCATTACTCTGAGCTTTGAAACACTTCGCTCTAAACAAAAGCAGATACCTCCGAAACTCTCTCTCTCTCTCTCTCTCTCTCTCTCTATCTCTGACAATCGCTTGTTTTTAGAACTACAAAACAACCAAAGTAATCCAGCATGAAGACACTGACTGTCTCAGCTAGTTGTCACACTGACAAAATGTCCCGCTGCCAGGGACAAGGCGGGACACGCCAACACCTAACATCAGGATTACTGCCCTGAAACGTAGTTCAACACACACACACAAACACAACTCTGCGGCTTTGACGTTTAAAGTAAAGCCATAATTACAACAACACAGTCGGCTACTAACAACGTGGCAGGGAGAAGACAAGAGAGGAGAGTCCAGCACAGTTTCATAACCCCAGGCAATAACATCTTTTGGTTCCTCACAGTCTATGATTTCACATTATCTCATCTATTAATCAATTCCCTTTATGTATTCTCTCCTTTTGGCACTACTGTCATGTGAAATCCTTGCAACTCTCACTCTGAAGAGTCTCATGTTTGGTAATATTACAAACCAAAGCCTGGCAGAAAAGGAAAAAACAGAAAAGCCCTGTGATCCCGCTAAAACAAACTTGATTTTGTTTGTCTCTGAAAGGTTGACATTTTGAAAACACAAGCTTTTTGCCAAAGAGCATCAAATATGAAGCGTAACAGACACAGACACACACTGTATACACATACAAAATATCATGTAGGTGTCACTTAGTCCCAGGAATAAGGTCAAGATATTAGGTTTCAAGCATGATGCCAAAATTAGACCAAAGTAAAACTGATACTGAATGCTTCGCTCTGCTGTACTCTTCACATACTTTCTCTCCCTCTCATACACAAATCACAAACACCTATTCCCTTTCTCTTTTTCTCCTACACACATACAAAACTCCCAAACCCCTCTCCTCCTTCACCGTTTCCCTCCATCTCTCTCCATGCGGTGATTTCACACAATCCCATCTGACACCCAAGTACTGTACAGCATCTATGATATCATCAGTCTGCCAGCTAGCAGACATTACCGGCTGCCGGGACAGGAGAGCAGCCAACAGTGAGCGCACCTCCCACGAATACACACAAGCACAAACACACACACATACACACACACACGTGCATAGACAAATGCGCCAAATATAAGGAAACTTGGATAGTATATGAAATCAGAGCACACATATGCCTGGTAATGACATATCATGTACTGAAAGCACTTTGTTACACACCAGAAAGCACTGGCTCTGTTTCTGTACCACAACACATGCAAACAAACAGAAAACACACACATAGATGCTCACTCACCTGCACCTGCATGAAAGATCCCCGGTAGAAGCAGCATGCTGCAGCCGACAGGGCACTCCACAGACTACACCTCTCTGTCATGGTGGGAACACACCTTCGATCTGCTACCTTTCCTCACACCTTTCGCCTCCTTCCTTTCTCCTTTTCCTCTACTTTACCTCTCCTTCTTCTTCTCTTCCCCGTCCCCTGTCCTCTTCTTTCTCTCTACCCCACCCAGGGTGTCCGATCTAAACCTCAGCCCCTGGGCTAAGCCTGTCCCACCCCTGCCTGCCTGCCTGCCTGCCTGCCTGCCTGGCTAACAGCCCTTCAACATAGTGCCACCACTACAAAACCAGGCTACAAGCTAAACAGCTAACACCACAGCTACAGCTTGCAAGCAGCTGCTGGTAACCACATCAGCTAAGAGCTACGAGCGAGTCGCTAACAGCTGGTACTGATAACAGCTAGTGATATTACAGCTCCTGACATCTCCGCTGCCTCTGCCCTGCACCGGCTTCTGTCGCTTCTGCTCTCGCTGCTCTCCCTCTCACTGCACTTGCTGCACTTCACGCGGCTGCTAGGGATTACCTCATTGCTTGCTGATGAAAGGAGTGTGGGTGGGGGGAGGGCGGACCAGAGGGAGAGAGGGAGGGTGGGTGGGAGGGATGGATGGAGGGAGGGAAGGTGGTAGGCGGAGGGGTGGGGGTGAATGCTAGCAGGCACAAGCAGACAGAAGTGCTGTCGAATTGCAGGCAGAAACCCCACCCACCCTCCTGACGACCCCCGCTTCAATGCTGAGACAATGCTGACACGGGGTGGGGGGTGGTGGGGGGGGGAGTAAAACAAGGAGAAAGTAAGAAAGATGGGAGGAGGGAGAGAAAAGATAATTAAAAGATGAGGTGATGAATGAAGAAGATGAGGGTAGAAGGAGAGAAAGGAGGAGGAGTGCAGCCTCCCAAAGGAATCTAGGCTTTATTTTGCCATGAAAGGAACCCAACAGGGGTGCTACCCACCACCACCATGCACACACACACACACATGCTTGAATGCAAATTTACACCTTTTCTTCCACCTACATGTCGACACACACACACACACACACACTACTATACATTACTAGAGATAGCAGGAGCTACAGAGCTTTTGGTTCCTGTGGTGAAATAATGTTGATAGAAATGTTATCCTTCTGTGTGTGTGTGTGTGTGTGTGTGTGTGTGTGTGTGTGTGTGTGTGTGCAGCAGAATATAATGATGTGTCTCTCTAAAAAGCCATGCAGACTGCAGCTAGACAGCTCATTATAAGCTGAAACACACAGGCAGGTGCTTCAAGGATAACACGGTGTGATTTTCACCGGCCCATTTCACGTACACGCACACACACACACACACACACACAAACACAAAAACACATGCACACATACCGGCAGGGAGATGTCAGGAGGGGTGGGGCTCTGTCTCCAGAGGCCTGAGTGAGTGACATCATTGAGGACGCTTCACCATGGCAACACTGCGAGAGCCTTGACAGCATCCAAAATTCTGACACTGCATTTAGTTGGGTCTGCACCACTGCAGGGACGCATCACGTAAGAGAGAAAGAGAGAAATAGGCAACATGCTCCTTGTTTTCCTCTTTCTCTCCTTTTCATACTTCGTCTTTGAGGTCATCTCACGAACACACAAACACACATGCAGCATCAGATGATGCCAGTAATCACTTCGCTAATCTGCCTCTTGAATGCATGCTAGTGGGTCAGAGAAAGGGCCCGACAGATAAGGAGCTACAAGACACAGGATGGATTCATTAACTGCAGCGTCTCCTCTTAATGTAATCTCAAACCATCCAGCGCTGGATTAGACAGATTACACAGTGGGGACACAAATAATCTCATAAGAGGGGCCCTGTGCTCTCCTTCCCTCAATCCTCTGTAATACCATGCCAAAACAATCACAACATACAGCGCGATACATCTGGCCGCTGCGCCACACACACGCAACCCCAAGATGCATGCTGTGGGAAAAACGCATGTGACAATATGATGGATGCAGAGTTTAAAACATAGATGGTCCGCTACAGCTACGAGTTTAGCATTAAAATTGGCAATGTTAGGGGTGTAATTCGTACTCTGATCGCTCATAATGAAAATGTATTGCACTGTGAGGTGCATTAGCTAAAAGGCATTCCACCAAACTAGACCTACAACATGTACTTTTTATAGTACGTATTTTGATTTGCACATGTGGAAGAATCCTGCTAAGAGGAGTGCATCCTCTCATTGTTTTGAAGCCAAATACACTCTGGGTGCTCTGGCTTGTGTTTCCACATGTCACTCTGCATCCTCAGATGAATTAAGTTAAGTCAAACAGATATCAAATGGCTGCTGCGGGGAGCTGTGACATTAAAGCAAAGCAACAGATTCACCCCAACTGAGTCACACCATGTTCTCTGACAATAGTTGATACAGAGAAAAATATATTGTGCTCTGCACTATGATGTAACACTCAAGGGCAGACAGTCTGGTGCAACAGCAACTTGCTCTTTTTATTTGCTTTCCTCCAGCAACTAAGAAGAACTACGTCTTGAATTGGGGCTGACAAGTAACTGAATGTATTGAAAATAAAAAAATACCAATATAAGAATCTCTTACAGACCTAAAAATAGTCGATTTACGATCTTTAATTGTCTGAACACCAAATAGTCCACAGTCCAGATTTTATGGTCATACAGTAATTTATCAATAAGTAACTGTTATTGTTACATATTTCATGATGGAGATAAATGTGGCAATTGATCGTAATGCACCGTGAAGGAGGTACTGTATCATAAAGCCCCAGCCTTCACTGCTCCATCTCATTTGAAGATGTTTTAATGTAATAGACTGAACTCTCCACAGACACATGGTTGAAAGAAAAATGGCTGTAACTTCATCCCATTTTGCACCTTTGGGAAGACTAAAGAGGGTCTCCTTCTTACTTTAGTGTCTTGTACACTTCATTACCCTGAATCGTCTTTCTTCTTGTTCTTTTTCTTTCCTTGCCTGATCCTTACTTTGTTTCCACTACTGCTTCACTTTAAACCATTTCATCTATCTTCTTTTAATTCTCTACATTCCCTCAAGTGCCTCTGTCCAAAAACGTGTATACACGTACGTGTTCCTCCATCTTCTTCAGCTCTTTTTCTCTATTACTCTTACCGTGATCCTATCCTTTCTCTTTCTAGCATTCCCGTATCCCTCAACTACCTCTCTCTATGCTCTATCGAATCCAACCTTTCTCCAACCCTTCTTATCACCGTGCTCCTCCCCATCTCATCTCTCCCTCCTCCTTATCCCGACCTCTCATCACTAGCCTGTCTTCCCCTCCCTTCTCTCCTCTGTCCTTCCTTTCTCCTCCATGGCCATCCCTCCACCTTCCCCTCCTTCCAGACCTCTATCTCTACATCTCCTCTCCTGCTTGGAGGCGGTCTTCAGTTAAATATTAATTAGCGAGCCCCATCCCGCAGGCTGATAGGGAGCACAATGGAGAATCCCTGCATGTGCCTGCAAGCATCCCACTAATGAAAGGAGAGTGTGTGTGTGTGTGTGTGTGTGTGTGTGTGTGTGTGTGTGTGTGTGTGTGCGAGAAAGAGACAGACACACAGAGATAGTGAGTGTGAGAGGGAAAGAGAGTACAATGTGTGTACGTGCATGTGTCTGAGAGTTGAAAAGAGAGGAAGATTATAAGTACACATATCTTTATGTGTGTCCATACGTGCACACGTGCGTGTCTAAAAACAAAGGCTGGGCTCCGTTGGGGGTTCAGAGGGTACAGCTAATGATCTGTGTGTGTGTGTGTGTGTGTGTGTGTGTGTGTGTGTGTGTCTGATTGTCATCAGTGTGTTTTCACAGGGTGGACCCCATTCACCGACTGGTTAATCTGTATCAAACCAGCAGATATGTGTTTCAAAGCCCGTTTGAAACATCAGCCTGCAATAATGATGCAGCGAGAGAGAGAAAGAGGCCTGCTGGAGACGCTGCGACTTTGTCCGCACAGACGTGTGGAAAAATGTTCATTTAGGTGTGAAATAGTGCAATTAAAAATCAGCTGTCCTGCTTTAATCGCATTAAGATGACTTAGCCTTACACAAATGTGTTGCTGTAGCAACTAGACACATCTTTAGTGTGAATAAAGTGGTGTGTAATACTGTCTTAGAAAGATCAATGTGTCATTATTCTCTGCCTCGTGTGCTGCTGAGTGGCACGAGCATGCTGACTTTGAAGAGGGCGGGCAAAATAATAGAAACACCGGAGATTTGAGAGTCTTTTTTTTCTGAGACTCGGCTATTTTTGAGGTTGCATTTTGTGAAGCAAATATCCAATAATGTGTCTTTCAGTCAGTGTTGCTGATGGTGTGCTTGTGACCACTGGGCCTCTTTGCTAGTGCAGTATTTTGCATGCAGTATTAGGATTTCTGAGACTTTTCTCTTTACCGCATCACATATTTTTTCAGCGTTTTATGACTGCAGCACCAGGAGCTCAGGCAGCGACCACTGAACAGTGAATCATCATTACAATGGCAGTCATTTTAAGTTGAAAACCAATTAGCAAAGTGTGCTTGCTGAAAGTCAGCATTTTTAGGGATGCCAATGTTGGTTGGTCAGTCCACCACTTTGGTCCAGAGTGAATAAATGTGGCACAGTTAACCAGTGGATGAATCCCTCTGACTTTGGTGATCGTCTTTCTATAGCGCCATCAGCGAGTGAAAGTCTATCTAGTTCAACATCTCAACATCTACTACAGTAACATCGATTGTTACAGACATTCTTGGTCCCCTGAGGATGAAGCCTACTGACTTTGATAGTCTCCTGACTTTTCCCCAAGGCCACCATGAGGTTGGCGTGCAAATTAGCAAATGTTAGCATGCTAACACACTAAACTAAGATGGCAAACATGGTAAAACATTACCTGCTGGCATTGTCATTATTAGCTTGAATCACTGGTGCGTCAGCTACAAACGCTGAAAAAACCCTAACCCTAAGTGTAGCGATGGAAAACTCCATGTCCTGAGAGTCAAATCTAAGTCAAATTTTGCAGACGACTCTGTGCCATAAGAAGATATAGAGCATGTCTGGGCCCTTTTCTCTTTGGTGACCTAAATAAACTGATTTATACAATAATCCAAGATGAGTAAACAGTGTATGTGCTGTACTGTATGTGTGTGCAGACATGCGTCTGAGTCTTTGTCAGTCAGTCTGCACGGTGAAGGCACAGTAACTGAAGTTTACAGTTTACACCCCCTCTCATTTACAGAGGCGCCACATTAATTCAATCTACTGTAATAGTCACACACACATGCACCCACAGGGCACTGCCTTCATTTAATCAGGCGGCACACAGACACATGCAGATTTTGGAAATTCAAACCATTCACATAATCAAACATGCAGCAACGCATAGATACACAGCTGAGCCCCTTCACACACACACACACACACACACACACACACACACTTTTTTTAGAGCACCAGCATGCGTCTAGTGCCAGACATATGTTAATAAACCTCATATGAACCAACCCCCACCCGCCCCTCCCATCAAAGTAGCACCAAACCACTAAATAGGACAGGAGACAAAGCAGGGCTGGGCTGCAGGCAAAAACAAGCACACACAATCACAGAGCAAGTAGCCACACACGAACACGTCATACACACTATTTGAAAACAAGCTCACACTTAGACTGAACAAACCAACCCCAACCATTTTAAAACTGCTTTTTTACGTCTTTCACTAAAAGTCACAAAAACAAAAACAGTAGCTATTGCTTGACCAGCAGTGCGTCCACATGAAAAATGAATGATGATGGATATTTTATGATAAAGCCTAAAAGATGAATAACGGGTCCTGAATGCTTCGGGGGCTTTTCTTACTGATTGCTCATTTTCTTTGAGCATATTCAGATCAGATCGGTTTGTCTGTCTCTCTTGCTGTCGAACTTTGTCTCATTTTCATTTCATGTATGTGTGATTCTGTGTGTGAGTAAATAAATGTGAACATGTGACAAACCGGGGGAGAGTCACTGGCCTGGTCTTTCTTGTTATAACAGGGAACACTGAGGCCGGCTCCTGATTTAAACATCAGCTGTCATAAATGTTTCAGAGAAATGGAGGGAGATAGAGGGAGTGCTGGCAGCTTTCAGGGAAGTGGGTGGGACGGGTGGGTGGTGGCGGGAGGGGTTGTTGTGGAGGGTGAGAGCGAGAAAAGGAAAGAAGAAACACATTTGGGTGACAAAACGATTTTGAAAAAAGTAGGTGAGTCGGGGTTTAAAGCAGAAAACAGTGCTTCTCTTCTTGCTTTTTAAAATCTGAATGACGTGCTTGTTGTTTGTTCATCCAATATTACTTGCCTGAAAATTAATGTTAAAAGAACGCTCACATGTCAAGCTTATTTAAAATTGAAGGACTAGGGAATCAAAAGAAGTCAGGTGACGTCTTGTGCTAGCATGAGAGTAGTGTTAATGGCCCCGCCTCTCCAATGTCCACCAAGTAAGCACTTATAGCAATAATTATCACATAAGAAAAGTCTTTATTTGACAATGTTGCTACATTTTAGTCAGTAATCAGTAATTGTAGGACTCTGTTGGAACTTATCACTGTCAAATTGATTGACAGGCCATAACACACCTCCCACAGTGTTTTACGGCAAAGGCGGGTCACCTCGCCTGAAATAAAGACCACATCACTAACATCATAAAGAATTATACACTTTAATAAGATAAAACATTAACCTTCAGGGAAAACAGTTGTTTAGGCCTTCATCTACTCAGCAAATGAGTAGACGAGACGAGATGTGTCATACCACTGCTGCACTGACAGCTCAATGTAACTTTTAAATATTTTCTGATGCTATTAAAGCTTTGTTTACATCAGTTATGTTTATAAACACAGCAGTAAAACAAGTTGATATTCTCAAATATGATGCTGATTTTCCAATGCTGCTGCTGTTCTGCCTCCAACATCAAAATCCTAACAAGGGAAGCAGTGTGGTGGGATTTAACGATAGTCAATTTGTTGTGGTCAGAGGAAGTTGGATATATTTGTTTTACAAAAGGAGTGCAGGTCAGGGTCATAGGAGAAGGCTTTTACCACCCGCCTGTGATGTATAATCAATAGAAAAACAGTTCCCAAGAGCTCACCAGTTCACTTCAGTCTTTCCTTCCCTCTCTCTTCCTCTTTGAGCTTCACTTTTGTGCTCTAACTTCCCACTTTTTCTCTCAGTTTAAAGTCCAATATCTGTATCAATGTGTGATGCATGAATCCATACCATCCATCTCCAAGGTCATGAAAACAGCTTCCCATGCTCTCTGATCTTTAAAAGGAGTTCACAACAACTCCAGTGTATGGCCCCACCTGCTGGCTGCAGCACAGACTGCCTGCGAGCTGCACAGTGCTGACATTAGCACTGCTTCACTCCAAATTCAATTAGCTAAATGGCAGACTGAATTAGGCCAAATGCAGAGCGATCCTGCTGAAATGAGCATAACTGGTGAAGACTAGGGGCTAATAGTCAGCCACAATTACATCTGAGCGCTCACAATAAAAAAAAAAAAATCTAATTCAATAATGTGCGAGAGAGGAGGAAATTCAAACCGAGTTGCTCGTGCAGGTGGAAAACTACATCTCATATCTACTGGCATCTCAGGCATTACATGTGTGTGTCAGTGACAGAAAAAGAAAGTAAAAAACTGAAATTATTATGGCAGGAAAATGCTGAAAAGTTGCTGTTTTTGTCTGATTCTGTCTGTCCATTATCTACACACAACCTAACCTAAGTGTTCTCACATAAATCATCAATACTGTAAATGCATTGACATTTTGTATAAACAGAACAAAAAGCGCTGGTTTTAAAAATCTACCAGAGTAAAAGTTAAATATAGTTTCAATACTAAAATTCATGGAGTTACTTTTTTAGAGCACATTAATCCGTACAATCATACCACATAATCAAGGACAGACACAGAGGACAGGACAAGACCACACACACCTGGACATGGCAGACTTACCTGGACATATTCCGCTTGGCTCTGTGCTGGCTCCATGTGGCTGAAGAAGAAGAAAAAAAGAGATGAAAGAGGGGAAATGTTAGGCAATGTAATAACAGGAAAAAGGCTGTCAACCTCTGTCGAAACTGTGTGTACATACTGACACACGTGCACACGCTGGCTCTTTTGTGTTTGATCTGGTCTTGTAACAGGTGCAGTGCATGTTCCCACAGACAAAAGAAGCACGCCTGTATTCCCACGACTAACCTCTGCAGTCGAGCTTCGTGGAAAGAAATATAGACAGATAACAAACCCCACTGAGCATCTATGGTTGCTGAATATGAAGCTGGCCTCTCAAATCTCTCGGGCACCATAAGTCACACTTTTACACTCATGATGGATCCGGATCATGTGTCAAAAACCACCGCTGTGCTGCAGTGTTGGGAGCCATACTGTGGGTAGCCGCTTTGTGATACGGAGCGAGTGTGAGCTAAAGGGGCAATTACCCTCCCAGACACGTTTAAGATCAATCAGCGCAGCTCCCAATTGCATGATGGGTCTCATAGGGCCCCGAGTAAAGCCTTGTTACACATGACCACAGAGAGGCCAGATCAAAGGGTCCCATCATGGCAGCGGCCTCGGGAATGTTAATAGGTCCCACGGCAGAGGAGCTTTACATTCCCCTCCCAAGCTGCTCCTGTGTCGAACTTTAAAAAACATGGTTGTGCAAATGTTAAGTATTTGCCGCCATCATTTGCACTGATAACGTCAGCGTTTCTCCAGAAGAGAATGTGACTGAGCTGTGAATACAAAAACATACCGATCATACATGAGGCTTTGAAAACAAACATAGCACACCAGACTTAAGATAGGAAGAAGGCCATCAAGCATTATTGTAGAGCTCAAGTCCATGTCAAGAAACACTCATTGACATGCCGTGTTTATGTTCTCAAATCATAGAAAATGGTTGAAGCTATTCTTTCAAGTCAACTTTGGACTGATATTAATAAATACTTCAGATTAAAAAAACAACTTCTCCACTTAATCTTATATAAAAGCCCTTGTAGTTGTTTGATTACTGCAGCCAAGTGGCTTGAGGCACATGAAGCTGTTGAACTTATGTCCATATATTATACTCTATGCATTTGATGTGATGCTTGTTTTTCCTTATCTCACTCCAGGATGTGCAGACAGAGGCATCATACTGTATGTTGTACAAACTGTAAAGCCCTCTGAGAGAAACTTTATTGATTCTAGGCTACATCATCAAAATTGACTTGAAACTGGCTTTGACTATGGCTGCAATTCATGAGTATTTTCATTATCAATTAATCTGCAGATTCTTGATTAATCAATTAATTGTTTTGTCTATAAAATGTAAAAAAAAAAAAAAATAAATAGTGAAAATGTCCAACACAATGTAACAGAGTCCAAGGTGACGTATTGAAAGGACTTGTTTTATCAGACCAACAGTTCACAACCAAACAACATTCAGTTTTATGTCATATATGACAACGAAAAGCATCACATCTACACATTTTACACAGCAAATGTTTACCACGATTAATCCATTAAGACTCCTGTTGAATCCATCTAGTTCAACAGGAGTTAACATGGAGGGCATTCCCTTTCAAATGAGTGCCCAACAAAGGGGTTAACATGCTTTGCTCCATGAGGGACACTGAGGCAAAATAACAAAACCCATAATTATGCCAGTCAGAAACACCATGACAGCATTTCATTTCAGAGCCCAATGTTAGCAGCCACCAAAGGCACCAGCAACTCAGTCTGAGAATAAACTGAAATTGGTTTTCCAGAGGAGCAGGCAAGCTCAGGCAAAGAAGTGAGGAGCTGCTCTTTGGACAGAATAAGAATAGGAGAGGAAACGGACAGTCAGGCTGAGAGGTGGACCGAGCTGTCATTTAGGGCTGAGCAGACTGAGAGGAGAGAGGGGGCCCTTTGATGTGCCCACACTGAACCTGCACTACACCGTACTGCCATATTTCCCACGGTCCCTGGCCTGAACTAATGGGCTGATGCTGCACGCTCGCACATGCGCGCCCGCCCGTGCATGCCAGCGCAACTGCAGCCTGCACACACGCACGCGGTGCGAGTCCCACTGTAACACGATACAAGCACTCTGCTATCATGCATGGAGTATTGGAGGCAGTGAGACCTTGGCATGTCATGGGAAAGCAGCGAGAAAATGCAATCTGCTGGGCTGA
The DNA here is from genome assembly GCF_043641665.1 of Enoplosus armatus. NCBI lineage: Eukaryota > Metazoa > Chordata > Actinopteri > Centrarchiformes > Enoplosidae > Enoplosus > Enoplosus armatus. The sequence goes on along the minus strand of NC_092197.1, from coordinate 12,223,681 downwards.
GAGGAGGAGGAGGAGGAGGAGGAGGAGCAGGACCTCTCAGGAGTTACATTACTTTTCCCCCTCAAACTCTTCCATAAAGTTCTGACTCTGCTGATGAATCAACTACAACGTTATGAAACGCGCACAATGAGCACACAGAAGGCTCGTCTGTGTCGGTCTCCTGAGTGTCGGAAACAGATCGATGCACAATAAGAAAACATCACGCCAACAGTGCGGCAGCTCTCCAGCAGCAGCTGATCAATAAAAGGAATCAATGTTACCTGCTGCCTTTAAAAGGTGAAGTAATGAATCCTGTTATCTTCTCACCTCACACCCATCGCCTGAGACAAGTCCCGTCCACAGAAAAGTCAGTACGAACTGTGGAGTGTGGACTGGCCAACTTCTTCCCCAGCAGGTCCACGCGCAGTTAAAGCCGTGGTGCGCCCCCTGGCGTCGAGTATGCGCATTAAACGCATTAACCCACCGTACCTTCACTCTCTCTCTGTCTATATATCCTGGAATAAAACCAAGCCCTTCATTTTGCTGTGTGGTTATTTTATTAAACACATTACTTTAGGAAAAAGGAACATGTAAACACAAAACTGACATAATGTGGGCTCAGATTTTGACCTCTGGTGGAAGAAGTGCAAGTAAAAGCCTTCATTCAAAATTCCTCTGTGACACATGTATGATTATAAAGGTCAATATTAGATTGCTAATACTGATGCATCAATGTGTAAGCAGCATTTTACGGTTGTAGCTGGTCGAGGTGGAGCTAGTTTTAACTACTTTCCAACCTAGGGGTTGGGCCCCCCATAGTGTCACAAGATACCTTTGAGGAATCGTAAGATAATTTATGGGGTTAGAAAAAAAATAGTTTTGTAAAATATTGGATCATTTGACCTCGTAGCACCTCATACAGTTAAGAAGACATGTAAAGAGTAAAGAGGGGAAATCATTCTTTGGTGGAACTGCTAACAATTTATAGAAATGTGACATGGAGCCCCCCAGCTAGAAGCAGCTTTTTTGTAAGGGGTCACAAGTCAAAAAGGTTGGAAACCACTGGTTTAATCTTTAACAATATGTTGTATTTTATAAACTGATCATATGTTTTCTAAATGTAAACTCTTATAATCTTAAATGTTAAAGTAACATAAAATGGAAAAACTGCACTTGAGTAAAGTACTTGAGTAAATGTACTTAGTCTCTTTCCAGCACTGACTTTGACAAAGGAAGGACAAAATCAGGAAGTAAAGCAGGAGCCACCTTAAGACCTTTATCATGTCAGATGATACTGTGCTTTAGTTGTGCATACATGCACATTTTCAGTACTACCACAAACCAGTTGGCAGTGGACAAAGACTGGAGCTTTCAGGGGCCTCTGGACCAGTGAAAAAAACTGTAGTTCATAGATTCATATCATTCAGTCATTATCTGCTGTGTGCATACCAAAATAAAAAAAAGGAGGGAAAATGAACTGTTCACGTCAAAGACAATTTAACACATTTTGAAAGAAAAAAGAATCACCTGTAAATGCTTTCAGAGTTTTGGTTTCCTTTGTCTGCTCCGTCTGTCAGCTCTCTGCTCTCTGCCTCCTCCTTTGGTTCAGACACCGGCCCAGACTCTAACCCATCGTCCTCACAAGTCCGGGTCTCACCAGGGCTGAGTGGAGGTGATGAAGTCTCTTCAGGGTCCAAGTCTGCGCCTGCCTGGGTAGTGCCTTGCTGGTCACAAGCCTCTGGTTGGAGTGCAGCACTTGAGCCACCAGATGGCGACACATTGTCATAGGCAGCTATTGGTCCAGAGATGGTGTTTTGGGTGTGTGTGACATCGGTTTCACCTATAGGTTCAGGCTGGGTGTTGGGATCAGTGAGAGAGTCTTTGCCGAGCCCAGTGTCAGCTTTAACTTCAGCTTCGTACCCAGTCACTTTGGATGAGGTGGCTGTGAGTCTCGGGGGCCCACGGTCTTGGAACCCTGCAGGTCTCTGGCTTTGACTTCTGTTGATGCTGCTCTTGTCTTTACTCTTCTTACTGCTGTTGGGGCCTCCTAGAGAAGAGGGGGACATCAGAAGTAAACATCAAAGCAGACAAAGACAGGGAGAGGCGTCACTTCACTGTTGGTCGTAACTTCTGCTGCTTTACCTTTATTACTCTTATCCCTCCTCTTCATCAGTAGCCGTGGCAGCGTACCCATGTGTGTATAGTTCTCACTGGAGCGAACATAGCTGGCGGTGCGAGGACGCATGGCGCCCATGTCGTCCACCGTTGTCTCAACAACTGGAGCCAGGTTCGCCATGGTGACAGTGACGCTGTCAGTGCCATCTCCAGGTACAAACCCCGCTCCTGCTCCAGACTTCGACGGAGAGGACTTGGAGTCTGATTTCTCAGTGGAGCGGCGAAAAGAGAGATTGGTGAGGCTACCGAACCACTTGAAACCTTCAGGGGGGGAAAGTTAAGAGGAAGAAATTCTCATTATGTGGCAACAAAATGATGGACCATGTGTTTTCCCACCAGTCTGTTTGTCTGTTGTTTCTGTACTACCAACGCATCCTCATGCAACCTCTCAGTTGGATTTTTGTTTTCAGGCATTGATGGCCATTTTTTTTCAGCTCATTGTTTTTGGTTTTACGACTCACAAATTCTGCTCTCATTCACATCTAACCCTGACCCCTGACCTCACCACCTGCCCAGCACCAAGCAGCAGACAAAGTTAGCTACTAGCCGTTGAACATATTTGAGCATCTTGTAAGCTGAGAACGTATTTTTCTCAGTAGTTGGCGAAGACTAAAAAAATATTGGACAGAAACACGACTTAATACGTTTATAAGGTAAGTTTATATGTGTCAGATGTTGTGTTTTCAGCTTGTTCTGCTGAATCCAAGTGGCAAAAAAAAATCATTGACTGCAGCTTTGATAAACAAGTCCCTCTGTTCCTGCCCAGCTGTTGCAGCAAAATGCCATTTTGCAGAGCTAGTGTGTGTGTGTGTGTGTGTGTGTGTGTGGGTGTGAGTGGGTGTGAGTTTATGGTCCTGCTTGGTTGCCTCTGTGTTTCAATACCGGGTAGGCATGCAAGTGTTTTGCTATTTCACAAAACGTATACCGTATATAATTAAAATCATATAGCGTATATAAATGAAATATAATAAACACTGGGTAACTTACATGACTCAGAACAAAACAGGTCTTGCAAGTTGATTTTTGCATGTCATCATTATTATCAAAATGTTGCAAAACTTACATGGCAGTATCTGACAGTCTGGTTAACCTAACTGCTCACACCCCGGCTGACTATATGTGTAAACACATGAACAAAGTGCAGCTGCTCCACACAAACACACATACACACACACACACACACCGTACTCACTCAGTTTCCGTCTGCTCATGTTGTGGCTACAATGTTGGTACAAGAACAGCTGCAGCTGGGTGACAGATGGATCTTCTGAGAGGAGATGCAGTAAAGCAGAGAAGGAGAGCCAGAAAGAGAGGATCACTTCTAGCTGAGGAGGAGAAACCTCAAACTACAGTTCCTCTCTGCGGGTGAAATGCTGCACACAGTTTGATTGGGTGTGAGAGAGACAAAACTGAGAGATGAGAGGCAGCGACAGGGGCAGGGCACACCGTGACACTTCCTGTGTAAGGCTGAGACGACCAATGGTAAGAGGAAATGAAAAGATGATATGAGATGACAAGGTCTGAGAGGGTGAGACAGAAATATGAATATATGAAACATGTGAGGGGTGGATAGGATAGATAGAGTGGCGATGGAAAATAAGAGAGGTGTAAAGTGTTCAAAACAGAAGAGCTGATTGGTGACTTTGGTGACATTGACATAAAAAGCTGGCTGTAAACTCATCTAGATATAATAATAACTCACCTTTGATATCACTGATTATTCACTTCAAGCAAGGAGTCCTTTAATCTTCCCAATGCAGTTTATATACACAGTTAATGTTTGATTAGGGTAGAGACTATTAATCTCTCATAATGCTGCTTAAGAAGAAATGAGTGAGGACTCCCTGATTCAATTAAACGAATAAACGAAAGAATATTGATGTAGTATTTGGGACATGTTGTTATTTGTCAGTTCAATGCAGGACCTCCTGCAACACACCCAGAATTTCGGTTCCAGTTCAGTTTTCTTGTTCTTTTACTTCAGGCAGCACTGATGTGTATGTCACATGCTTTTTGCACAGGGTGTACGTATCGCAATTACAGCTATTCGGGTGATTCTCATACATTTCTGATGGAAGATTGGTGTATAAGAGCTGGTGCGTCATTTGGCATTATCAAGTTGGAACTTGGCATCTATTATGTTTGAACAAATTACACTCAAAACGACTCAAGAAAATTCAACATAAATCGAACAATCTCCCATCTTTTAAACCCCTTAAAATCCCACTGATGGATCCGTCATTACAAACTCATTGTTCAAACCCACAGAACTTTATTTTTAATTCTAGTGGAAACCCCAAGGTTTCCAAAGATACCAAATATTTCATGCTGAATTTGTGGTACGTGTTTAAAGGTTAGGAGTCTTGGGTTTGAATATTTCTGTCAGTGAAACATTATATATAATTACAGACAGTGTGGAATGAGATGATCTGTGTCTTGGAAACTTTTTTTGTTCCTTTCTTTCTATTTGTTTATTGCAGCATTTCTCATTCATTTAAGCATGATGAAGGAACAATCTCCACAAATGCAAAATACAATATATCATTTTTATTTTTCAGTTTGTTTATTTCTTTAAAAAATGCATGGTACAGTAAACTTTAATGTGGTTTGTTGTTTCAAATGTCCGGTCAGGGAGATAAGCTAAGATGCTGATACGGTAACACACAGATGATAGTAATATAGTGTAAATTGGTCATGTAATGTTTAGCATGACTCATATGTCTTCACAGGTTTTCACTTCCTGTTGACTTTTAAGTGTGCGGCTTCTGCAAAGACGCCTTTCGTCTTCCTGTGAAAACTGTACCACACCAGTAAGTCTAGTTAAGAAGCTGTGAGCTGTGAAGGCACAGAACAGTAAAGTACATTACAAAGCATCTCAAACACTCAAACAGTCTGTTTATCAAAGACAATATCAGTCACTGAAACTGGGGGTAATATTATAATTTTAACCAATTTATCGTCTTGCAACCTCAAAGAGCAACAAGGGTTTGTAGTTTATTTTCTTCCATTTTCTATCCAAAGATGCCCTGAATACAATATTTCAGACATAAACACTAAAAGACTAAAGACAAAAAAAAAATAATGCATACATGCATTAAAACGTTTCAGCATCCCAGTCACTGTGGTCAGTTTATTCAGAAACAGTTAGACAGAGATCCTTCCCTATCATCTGCTAACCGTCCTCTGGATGGCATCAAAGGTCCCTGAAAAAACAGAACTACAACCACACCTACTTCCTTCTACGCCATATGTGCTTCACTGCAGATAACTGTAGAGACATGCGTGTTTAATCTAGACAATTGCTGGTAAATTGACCCTGCAAGAGTCATTAAGGCTCATTGAATTGTAGCCTAATGTATCCCATGTAACTCTTAAAAAGTGTGTTTTGTGATGTTCTATGGCAGGTCCCTCAAGGTAATGCCATGTGCCCATCAGGGCAGGGTCCTCTGAAGGAATAAGGTCCAAGGGGAACACCCAGTCCTTTTGGTGCCGCCTATAGACTGAACCAACTGAACATGGCTGCCGATCACTGCTCTGTAATCCACCAGTATGGAGGTAGATGGAATAAAGTGAGAAATATAATGTAGTGTGATAAACACACACACACATGTGAGTGCACACACACCCTGAAGTAATGGGCTGGACTTTTATTTTGTGTCCCAACCAGGTTTTCCACAGAAACAATTTGCTAGAGTGAATGACTGTGTGTGTGTGTGTGTTCGTGTATGTGTGCCGCTTTAATTTCACCTTGATGAAAAACAAGCCTTCAATAATTCAGCTCTCTGCCTCCTCACACGATGACAACTCACTTTGACCCGAGGCCACCCGGATACACAGCGCCCTGTGAGAGAGACGCACACACAACTGAAACCTCTTTTAGACAAAAACAGAAATGCCGTCGTCCTGACTGAGGTCTCTCACACATTTTGTTTAGTTTCACTTTATTTTATTTCCAAAATGACATACCACAAGTATGAAGACAAATCTGATCCTCCGTCAGTTTATCACACATTATAGCACCAAATATTACGTATTTGTTTCTCTACCCATATAAGGAAGTGTATGAAACATAATATAAAAGCTTACTGGACTAACACTTATTCTTGCTTCCTGGTTATTTAGGGTTATTTATGAGTGTGATATTGCTGCATGCTGATAGAAAAGGAACTGAGAGGTAGGTAACATATATCTAATAGATTAAAACTATCATCCTCCATGTTTTTAATGATGACGTTGTCAGAAAAAGAACAGACAAATGCTTTTCTCTTATTAAAAAGAAGTCCCACATTGTAGCCTAGAAACACAAGAACATATCGTGGTCTGATTTTTCTTTTTTGCTTGCCTTTATCTTTATTACTTTTTAAGTCTGCATTAACTTTTGGCAAAGCAGTGCTAATATTGCATTCGTTGGGATAATTCAGTTTATGGCGGGAAACTGTGCAATTCTTTTTTGTATAACTTTCTCCAGTCAAACCTGCTGTAACTTGAAACACATTTGCAAACCACAGCTCCGGTGTAGCACCTAAACAGCACTTGAATGAATTACCCTGAGCTGTTACTTCTTGAATGTAAATCATAAACTTGTCTCCTGTATCTGCTGTACCTTTTTGTGAAACACAGCTCGTGTGTCATGCTACAATAAATTTAGAAATCCTATCCAGACATCTCTGCTGTTATTAGAACGTGATTGTGACCTTTAGTATGATCCTGCTGTCAGCTCTCTTGTGGATGAACAATGACAACTGCTCTCACTGTGATTTACTGAGGACGCTCTGAAAGCTGTTGCAGTGGTGGAACACAACAAACAAATAAATAATTTAATAATTTATTACAAATAAATCTTAAAAGCACATAACATTACCAGCAAAATGTACATAAAGTACTCATTATACAACTTATTATATATTAGATTATTAGACAATTATTGCTGATGCATAAATGTGTAAGCATAAATATGTTTTGACATAGCTTGTCGAGTTTTAACTACTTTATATAATACTGTTGGGGTTGTTTAATCTATAAAAAAATATTATATTTAATTAACTACAGTAATCATGTGATTTGTAGCTGCCGAACAAATGATACTTAATCAAAACCTTAAACAAAAACACAACAGAAGAAGAAGAGAAAAAGGTTTTGGCCAACGAATGAAAGTCACACTGCCGTTAAACTGAAAAAATCTCCACAACATTTTATGTTTGTTTATCTTGAGCTCTCTGTTTACGTTCTGTGAGGCATGCAGGCATCCGTACCTGTCACTTATTATTGTATACTGTCCAATAAAAGTGAAATGCTGCAAAAAACAACGATCATAAAATGAAACGACGGCGGGAGAGGAAAAGGTCAAGACGACAGCGTTTCAGATTGTGTTGTCATCAGGTTTTGGCACTTTGTATTGATGTGGCCTCTATTTGTCATACAGACGGGAGGCAGAGAGCTGAATTATTGAAGCATTGTTTGTCATCAAGGTGAAATTAAAGCAGCACACACACACACACACACACACACACACACACATTCATCCTGGCATATACAGTACACGGATACACCCTTTGCTGTTCTTGTGTGGACCTTGACTTGACGTCACTGGATAAATAAAGGACAATATGGACAGAAAGACAGTAGACCAAGAAATGTATACCCCGCTTGGCTTCCATGCTTTGTTGATGTTTGTTTTCAGCATTTCTTTTGTAAAATATATTTAAATTGTTACAAATAAAAAGTGACAAAAAATGACAATGTCATTGCTGCAAACACTCAGTGGCCACTTTATTAGGTACACCTGTCCAATCTATTGCAATTCAAACAGCTAACAGCAAATAGCTCTGCCATAACATCCATCTTTACAAAGGTCATAATGTTCATGTTGTTTTAGGTATTGTTCGCGATGTGTAAATTCAATTATATGTCCATCTGCTGCTGGAAGAGTGACAGTGAAGAATGATTCCTAGAAATGTTTGACCTCTTCTATCTATTTCTCCCGTATCTGCTCAGAAATGGTTCTGCATCCAGGTTCTTTAAAGCAGTTGAAACTGTCTGAACAGATTTTCATGGGAGGAACATTCTTACCAAATACTTTATTTAGGACCCTGAATTCCCTTGACACAGCAACATATTTGTCAAAATACGAAAGTCAATTGTTCTTTGGATTGTAAACAAATAGAAAAATGCAAATACATCAACAGTGAACTCCTGCAGCACAGGTGTATTAGCAGTGCGTGTAGCCACATAAGAGGTAGCCAACCTGTTACAGCTAACAAGTGTCAAAGAATGTGTATGACCTCTGTAAATGTTTGAATCCAGTATACATGTAATGGGGTAGTGGAGCGAAATACAGTAAAGCATTTAAAATGTGTCATCATGTGTTTCAGACTGTGGGGGGCGCCAAAGACAATTTAATTTCACATTACAGAGAAATCACCCGCCTGTATTGGACCAAGAGAGACCAATCATAGCAAAGAACTGTAATGCGTAACAGCCAAACATTCAAAACAAATGTATTACTGTGGATGATTACTTTCTTTTCCACTCCCCAAAAGAAAGACGAGATCTGATGAACCTAATGTACTTAATGCATTATGGAATCAAACACATCATTAAGCCATTAATTAGGCTGTTCATGAGTAATTTCATACACATGCAGTAAACTAACTAAGTGTGGCTGTGGATTTGTGGTTCATGATTTCATCCAGATTAACAGAAGGTGAGTGAGGATCATTGAGTGACATGTATCTGTGTAGACAAGGACACTGGAGCTCTCTCTGTGATGCTCAGATGTTATTTGGGAAAAATACAAGAAGTTTACGGGAGCTGTGCCAGCTTTGATTTCTGGCAGCTGGTGTCTCCCTGTAGACCAGGAGGACTCTGGATCAGTACTCTTTATTATGCGGAGGACGCTCGGCTGAGACTGAAGCTTTTACTTCAGAACCATCAATAAAGACATATTTGGAAGACACAAGTTATTTAATTGGCATTTGTTGACCCATATGGCCTTTATGAGGGCAATAATAGATAATAAACAATTTATTGGCCATTGTTGCTTTCTGTTTTACCCGACTAGGTCATACCGAAAGCGACATACACACACATTTATTTAGAATTTCCTGTGGGTGTGATAATTATTCTGGAGGCATATCCATATTCTATCTTATAATTAAGTTCATCTTTTGTGACACTGTACAGGCATCATACTGCTGAAAGAACTACTCATATACTCATGTGGCCTGATGTTTGTTGTGGCATGAACCCGCCAGTCTCTGCATCTAGTGTACCTCTACACAGTCGCAGCAGCACAGACATCTTCTCTAGAATGGGGCTTTCCCAGACATCATATTTTTTATTATTATTCTTATGATAAATGCTTTTATTGCTTTGCCAGAAAATAAGATTAGCTGAGAGTGAGTGAAATCATGTAGTGTAATAAGAGCCAGTTAAGAGCACAACCGCATGGGCACACACGACAACACTCAATTATCCGACAATCTGCTGTCGGTCCGCTGCTATCCATTTCTGTGTCATCCCCTTTGAGGTTTGAGAGGGAAGTCAAGAGGCCAGCTTAGTAATAAGGAATACAAGTGTATGTACCTGTGTGTGTCTGTGTGTGTGTGTCCAACTCTTTAATGAGTCCAGCAGTCCAGCCAGCTGAAGGTGACTCATCTGCACCAGGTGCAGCTCTCATAGTGGCACTCTTCTCTGTTGGTGAGGTGTTGAATCATTAGGTGCAAACAGTGACTCCTCAATGAAAACTGCAATTTATCTGATGCAGTGCAGCTCTGATCTTTTATCATATGTCCACAATCTACGTTTACTATTTATGCCTGCATACTAGAGCATTGTCTGGGATAAAGTTGTATTGGTACTGTGTTTTTTTCAAAATGTTTGGATAATCAGGACATTATAGTTTTTGCTGCATACGCTGTAGCAGCAGTGGGAGTAGCTGCAGGTCACACAGGGTTACACACATGCACTAAAGCTTGCTTCTACTTTGGGCGCCTGAGGAAGTTCACCGGAGCAGTTGGGGATTAAGTGCTTAATGGCCCTTCAGTTGAAGTTGTTGAAGGATGGGAGAGTTCTCATATTTTACAACCCTGTCTGATCTTTTTGGCATTCCAAGGATTCAATCCACTGGCATTCAACTCATATACTTGTCTTTAATATTACTATTAGGCTCCTGCCACTGCTTCCCTTCAAATGTTGGGTGTTAAAAAAAGAGTCATCAGAGGCCACGTAGTTATGAAACTTATTTAACACAAGCTCATAATCATGGAAGCATAAACTGTGAGGTTTTCACATGGCAACATCACTGCTTCCTAAAAACAATCTTCTCCACAACATCAACAATTACAGCACAAATGTAGCTTGTATCTTTTCTAATACTGTAACTGTAGCAGTGTAACTCTGTGTTGATGATATCAAGTCAGTAGAAATGCTTTGGTACATTTCACTGTAAACTCTGTCCATCATGTACTGTCAGTTTTCAACCACTAGAGGACTGCAAATAATTGAGATTGTAATATAATGCAAATGTGTGTGCTTGATTTGGATGTAAGCCACTTACAGTAAATCATTAATTAGTAATTGTGTACACCTGAAGCAATTTGAAGTGCAGTGTTTTTGGTAACATGTATGACATTTTGAAGTTCTACTGAATGAAATGAGACAAGATTAATTAAAAGCATTGTAGAGCATTCACAATATCATAATACATTGCATGGTAAGAAGCAGTGGTAATGTTCAAAGTAAGTTTTAGCCACTGGATAGTTAAACTGTGGTGATTGATTTTCTGCGAGGACTAAATCTCAGGAGCGCTGTTTGAGTCAGATGATAATTCTCAGACAGATACTATTGAGCTTCAAAGGGATCTTGGTGATTACTGGGATTGGTCTTCCAGGGGAAAAGTTTTAAAACAGATGGTCCCCTCGCTGAGTAGAAGCAGAGGCAGGTCCTGTCCTTTCCCTTGTTTGATGACGCTCTCATATATTGAGCGAGGGCAGATTATCAAATCAGTCAAAACATTCGAGGGGGGAAATAATAATCTGGATCAAATTCTGGGCATGAAGTCACACTGACCTGCTGTGAGCTTCATTGTAGCTTAAATCTCAGATGAGGCAAAAACCCTGAATCCTCTCATGTGCTGCATTCTCACTCTGCATGGACTCCGAGGACAGGGGCCATCAGCACCATGGACAGTGGTCCAGAGAGAGAAGTATGCAGGAAACACTGAAAATGAAGTGAAATGAGTGAAAAAACATAATTCTATATATATCTACATGTAATTATATATATGTATCAATACTTCCCTAATGTGAGGTATTTCCTGTTGAAACAGGCCTGTGAAGAGACAAGCCAATGTGTAAACAAATGGGCTATTAGTATGGAGAGAAAAGGCAAAAATGTTTGACTCAATCAGCTACATCCACTAGTGCAGGATGACATCACCACTGTTTTCGAGGACATTCAAGTACCTATTTCCTGGGATCATGAGATCTTTTACATTTTAGACTGCAGGGTGAATCTAAACCACAGTAAACATTTTGAGTTTTCATTGGATCATTACACTACTGATGTGATCAAAACTTCCACGGCATTAGAAAGCATCAAAGGTTTTTCATATAGACCTGACCATCAATGTGGGAATGATAGCAGGTTCCTACTCTGTGTTTTACAGTTTAAAGGTGGGCCTGCCCTTATCATGGATTCTACTTTTTCCCATAAAACAACAACAATAGTTTCAGTAAAACTGATTATCATTTCTAGAAACTGGGGCAGGGTTAATAAGTAGTGTGACCTTGTTGTCCTCAGAGAGACGTGATGACTTCAATCTTCAATCTCCTCAAAGCTACATGCATGACTGGAGTGCAGTGCCTCTGTACAACTTCTCCACAACATGTACGAGAGGAAGGAAAGAGGAAGCTAAAAACAAATAGATAGATATGTTCATTCAAAACACTACGCAGGTACGTCCAAGTGTAATCAGACCTGACAACAAAGACATGATACTTTAACCCGAGCTGTGTACGTGCCACGATTTGCTATTTGAGCTGAACAGCAGCACTTGGCAGGGCTGAAAGAAGCAGACAGATATTCTTTAAACATTCCAGGGAAGTAATCCCTTTTTAAATATTTCATTACTTCTTATCCACTGCTTCTGATAGCTCACTTACCACTCTACAAAGAAATATTTATAACATATTGCACTAAAAGCAACCCCACAGGGCCCAGATAGGCATAATTGAGTACAAATCAAATTACTTTAGATGTTTAGCAATATATATAAGGAAGCTCATTGTGGGTTTCCCCCCCCATTCTTCCTCTCCCTCTTTGACACACAGTGTCAGCATAATCATAATCTTTTCTTATTCTCTCAGCATACACTCAGCCAGCACAGACCTTGACCCAGCCAACATGTGACTGTCATACTGAACTGTGAACTGGAGAATGAATGAAAGAACGCCGTAAAGAAAGAAAAGGAGGTGTGGTAAGGGTGAAAAACAGAGAGGAAGACTGTGTGTGTGTGTGTGTGTGTGTGTGTGGGCGGGTATAAATATATATAATATATGTTGTGGGGACATAAATCTGTTTACACAGTCAAATTGTGGGGACTCGCCTTCCTTATGGGGACAAAATGCAAGTAAATCATAAAATTTTAGGTTGAAGACTTGGTTCAAGGTTAGCGTAAGGGTCAGGGTTTGGCAAATAGTTGTTATGGTTAGGGTTAGGGTAAGTTTCCAGGGAATGAATGTAAGTCAATGTAATGTCCCTAAAAGTGATGGAAACACAACGTGCGTGTGTATGTGTGTGAAAGGTAGACTGAAAAACACAAAGAGAGCGAAGACTGGGGGGGGGGGGGGGGTAGAAAAACAAAGAGAGGAAGACAGCAGATGGTGTCAGGGATTATTGGGAATGTTATGCCTGCCAAATTAAAACACAGCTTGATATTCCTTAATTTATCTCACTCCACTGAGTTGTTGTCTACATACATACATACATCACTATTCAGAGAAAGTGATTTTGTGTGGCATCCATCTACCTGTCTGTCTATCTATTTCAACAATAAAACTGTCTTCTCTTCCCTTGTTAATGTTCATTCAAACAACATCTTTCTGTCATTAAAATGTCATTTCTGACGCAGTGGACTGGACCTCTCCTCACCTCTCCCTAATTAACAACATTTCGACGACAACATTTCTTTGCAATTTGAATGTGATTATGTCAGCCGGGTGGTGTGTGTGTGTGTTTGTCTGTGTTTTGGTGTGGCGTTTGTAAAGTTAGGACTCCTGCTGTTTTTGTGTTTTGTTAAGGTGGTATGGTCAAGGTCAAGAATTAAAGTTTTAGTCTCAAATTTAAACCGTGGTTGTTTTGAGCAACAAATAGCCAGCAAAGTGTCATCGTAAAGCTTTCCCTCATTTTCTTTCCTGGTAACAAAAAGCGGCTCTTAATCATCTTCCTTAAACCATTCAATTGTTATCCTGTATTTTGTACCTTTTTGTTTTCATTTAAATGAAATCCATCAAACTGTTTTCATGTAGTCACACTGTAATTAGCCAACAGTTCAACTTGTCGGAGGCATCACTGCAAGGGATGTTCACTCTGTTTTGAAATTCATGAAATATGTCAGAAGCTAACAATGCACATTTGCATAATTCTGTATTAATGTTCTTCTATCTGCATATTGGATGATATGAACAGATAATCATCACACTTGCATATCTGTTGTGTGAATCTGGTCCTTGTGAAGACCCTCGCTGATAGACCGTGAACATCTGCTAACCTGTAAATCTGTTACTGTAGAAGGCCACATAAAGCGAATGCTTTTGAGCCAATCCTTTGCCATTTTTTTAAAGATAAGACATTAAAGACATTTAATTAAAAGAAAAAATGTGCATTATTTTGTCTCTGACTTATGCCATTTGTCTAATAATGTCTGTGAGTCTTGTATCCTGCACTGTGACCCAATTTCTGCACACAAATGATAAATGTTTCATCTACGCTAATCTAAAGCTTCTCTGTCTTATTGTTATTTTTTTAATGTGCTTCACTTTATTTTATTGCGTTTTACTGTATATTTTGTTCTGTATGAAACTCTCTCGGTCTCTCTTTTTCCATTTCTCCCTTTCTTTTCTCCCTGTCTTTCCATCTGTCCCTGCCTCCTGGAATCAAAATACACTCCCTGTCCTTTGATCTCTGCTCACACACACACACACACACACACACACACACACACACACACACACACACACACACAAACACACACACACAAATGCACCTACAAAATCACATTGTTCAACCTTGAATGTCCTTCCTTCCTCCACAGCTGACCGAGAGGGTGAGACAAAAAGAGAGAGATTGAGGGAGATGGGGGAGGTGCAAAGTCATCAATTATTTATGGCTGAAATCTAATAAGAGGCAGGGGTTTAGATGGGCAGCGAGCATATTGACAGAGAGACAGAGTCCCTACGTCACAGCATCATTATCCTGTGAAAAACAAAGCTGAAATATTAAAATCTGTATATAATTTTTTGTGTTTGTGTTCCTTGGTATTCAAATACATTTGCAACAACAGTATAGAGCATTGCATTATTTTTCTCTCTGATGGATTTTAATCAGATTGCTGTAATTACATCACATGATGCATCACTCTGTTTGTGCGTGTGTGTTAGGGTGGGGGTGGGGTGGGGGGGCACATGCATTTGAATAAGCATTTGCATTGAAAAGCATTGAGTTACACTATCAATCATTCTCTCCTCCTTATTAAGCTCATATTTGGTTGGTACAGTACAGTTGGTGGGTGTTGTCTTCTTTGGTGTATTTTCATCATAAGCGATAGTACGATTTGGAAGTTGTACACACAAATTGACACTCACTTGCACACCGAAGCACACAACACAGTGTAAAGAAAACTCTCTGAGACACACAGAGATGCTTTCTGTTTGTTTCTACTGTACATATTTGCATACTTATTAGATTTGTGGGGTAAATTGAGCAGCTGATCTAGGCTCATGGGAAATGGTATGCTCTAAATGCAGTTAAAAACAGAAATATTGAGTAAACACTGATATTATAGGATGTTAATATGTCACTGCTGAGATCACAGCTTGTTTCTGTTGTCCACAAAAAAAGTTGATGCAGTTAATGCAAGCTGCAAAGTTTAGAAAGCTTAGCGGTTTGTCTGTTTTGCTTTTAACAACATTTCACATGTTGTTCAGTGTTGTTCTGCTGTCAGTCTACATTGGGTAGAAAACTTGTCTCACTTACCTCCAATGGTGGCCATGCAGATAGTTTTGGTTTTATTTGCTGAGGTTTTGAAATACCAACTGGTAAGACTTCTGCCTCCACCCAAATACAATAAAGGTGAATGCAATCTAATCCACAGACTATGTAGAGAGTCCTCTCTATTTTTTACATTTGGTAGAAAAAAGAGACACTTTGTGAAAGTTTTTGGGTTATCCTGAGGACATTGGGACATTGATTCTGCAAAAACATGTCGCAGCACCACAAATATAATTACATTCTCCTTGGCCTGGCAACAGAAGTCCTCTGTAAATAAGTGTGTAACCTACTTCATGGCTAAAGTACCACAGGGGCATTTGAGTTGTCGTACCTGTTGCTGTTTCGTGACTTCTGACAATGACAAGGTGACTCACAAGGAAATGCTCCGACCTCATGACCACCATCTTCCTCCTCAGTATTGATGCCATCACTGCAAACAACATCAAAGAAGTTTCAAAGACTCTTCAGGTCAAACCCTGGAAGAGTTTTGGTTAAGACCAGATGCAAACAACATCTTTATTAGTCAGAGAGCAGAGGGAAGTGAGCGCCACTATGAAAAAGACAACTAATGGTACTAATGATGTTTTTCTCAAAGTGGAAACTATTCCAGTCAGAGTTATTTAACCTTGGCGAACAACCCTGCTATAATTGGGTTCAGGTTATTTGGGTACATTAAGTTTAACTAGGTATATTTCAATTCTGTATCCACTCGAAAGAAATATAGATGCCACATTTCTGTAATGAAGGTGGATGTTCTCCAGTTATTCTCAGAAGAGACCTTTACAGTCGTCACAAGGCTGCTTGTTTGCTTCCCCCATACAGACACTTGTGTGGAGGTGGACTTTTCTTTTCCACGTCTTGGGCTCTGGTTCTACCCCTCAGATTCTGGATGTCTCAGCCAGTCTTTCTACCACTGCAAGGTGGCGAGGCTCCGATGACGAGAATAATTTACTCTTTCTGCTTTAAATGTAATTCTGGTGACTTATGAGTTCACTCTAAAGCACTGTAAAAGAATAGAAGTATTACAGTTGTTCTGAAGTCTTCAGTGACCGTCAGTGTTATGGAAATCACAGCAGGACATGTGAGAGAAAGAAGCTGACAGGGCTGTTTCAGCTGCTCTGGCCCAGAGGCGCAAGGCCCGGGCAGTATCTGAGTCAGACAATATCAACTGAGAGAGTTTGGGAATTGCAGGCTCTTTTGGTGTACGTGAATGTTCTCACATCACGGTGAAGCAGGAGGTGCTGCGTCATAATCTGGCATTTCTTAAAAAAGCCCTCACATCAGTACTTCCATCTACTTTTCAGCTAGCTAGCTGGGGAGAGGCATTATCTCAGAACAACAGAGAATGAATGATTTTGTTGATGCTTTAGATTACAGCCCAAAAATTACAGTATAAATATTTTGCACACATAGCATACCAGAAAAGCACCTACTGGATATAAGGGGGTGACAAATTTGGTGACAAAGGAGGGAAATTACCCGCCATATATCAAATAATTACAGATTACATACAGGGAACTGACAAGCTTTGCTTACATGTGTCAGGGACAGCCTCAATGTCCTATTGCTTCAACAGAGTGTTGCATTCTGGGTATAAGTAGGCTTGCAGCAACATAGCTGCTTTAAAGTACCATGCTAGTTAGCAGATTTCTGCCATGGACGTACTGTAAAGCAATTTATAGTAAAATATCTCCAACATCTGTTACCCTGCTGTCCCCATTTTTCCTGTTTTGTTCCCAGTAACAATATTAATGTACCCCATAATCATCATTCTGTGTTAACGGAATGTGAGGAGCTTTTTTCCCATCTGAGTGGAGTTAAGTTCAAGTCCTCTAGTTTAAGGCCTTCAGGGATGTGCAATCAAGCTGATGAATCTCTCCATTGAAGCGCCATGAAAATACAGCCAGCGACAACAACAGCCTCTCCTCAGTGGCATGCCCTTTCTCTTTATCTCTTCACAATGTGATGCTCCAACAATTGCTTAAAAGAACAGTGTCAGGAGGGTAAATGCGATGAATAAAGTAAGCAGTTGTCCGCGAGGCTGGCGCACATCAGAAAGAGTGATCTCAGTGAATGTACGCTCATGGGATGAATGAAAAAAAGCAGAAAGTTGAGGGAAGATAAGACAAAATGCATTAAGGTTTAAGCAAATCTGTGTATTCATATGGACTGGATATTAGAAAATTATATAAAGAATTGTCTGACAAATTGATCCATGTTACACTATGACTAACTAATCATCAGCTGCATCTCCAACAAATCAAGTCTTTTTTTTCCACTGCAGTAAAACTGTTGACATTGAACCTGATTTGTGAGTGACAGGGAAAAAAACAGAGGGGGGTTTATCCTCTGACCTTTGTGTGTGTGTGTGTGAGAGAGAGAGAGAGAGAGAGAGAGAGAGCGAGAGAGAGAGAGAGAGAGAGAGTGTGCCAGTGAACAGGATTTGCTGACCGCGGTTATACGTGACAGTGTTTGATCCCCCTGCAATAGGATCAGCGGAATACATACATGACACGTTCGATCATGCAAAGTCACGCACTCACGCCAGGGGAGCACAGATGTGTTGCATTGGCCTTTTAGTGTTGAGAAGTGAAAAATGTCAACAAGCAGCTCAGTGTTTTTGAGCTTACACCTTTACTGGAGTAAATATTAAAGTACTTACTCTTACTTTGACTGAATTGGGTTTAAATATATTGAATTATATTTCAAAACGTGGACAGAAGAGTGATGAAAAGCCAACACAGGAATACAAATCATGAAGACAATGTCCTGTAATTTATGCTAGCTTCATGCTGTAGAAGAAGGGTTAGGGTTAGATTTGGGCCTCTCAGGTGCTCCTCTGGCTCTTTAAGGCGAACATGAAACGTGGGAGGTGTCACAGGCATATCCTGGTGAAACAAAGGTTTGAAAAAAGCAGGGGGTGGTAAACCGAAACAGACACGAACGAGAGATTTATGCATACATAACCTCTATACATGGTGCTGCCCTTGTCTTAACCCCTCATCCTGATTTGCTGGAGAAAAGTCTTTCCTCTCAAGCCGTTCCCACTTCAGCTCTCATGCCAGATCTACCCTAACAAGAACAGAGACCATCTGCAAAATTCGTTGCGCGCTGCTTGCTCTAATGATGCCCCCAGCTGCATGCCTGCTAAACTGTGCACTCCTGACAAGTGACTCGATGCTTTACTTGATCTCACTGTTCATATGATATCCGTCTCAAAAGTGGGTTCATTTGCAAACTTACTGCTGCATGGATAAATACAACCCTTGTTAAAATGAAGGGTTTTTTTGTGCTTCGCTCATGTAGTTCTTTATTTAAGCTGCTGCACTCAATGAGTTTGCAGAATTTTGACCAATTTACACATCTTTGATCAATCATAACGATGTGCAATGTAGAAATCAGGTGTGTTCACAAGCAGCCAACCTCTAGCTAGCTACACTAAATGAAGAAACTGAAACATTAGCAACTTCAATTAAAAGGATTTTTTTGACTGCACAGAATAGCTTTAGGCACATTTCAACTGCTTTATGCTCAACCACATTATTAGATGATCCATCGCTGTGTCTGTCTATTTGATAAAAATACCTTATCTAGACTTAACTATCATAGAGACAGCCTGGATTTACACTTTTTGAATTAATCATTTTCTTTTGATTCTTTCTGTGCGGCAATATGTTTGCTTAATTTTTCATTAAAAACACACATACGCAAACAAACACACTTTTATCACTGATACCTCCGGACTCCAATAAGATGAATCCTGCCACTCTGCTACTGTCAGCTCACGGGGGAGAGGCAGAGGTAGAGAGGCCTCAGGTGTTTGTTTTCATAGACAAGCCTGTTGATCCTTCACTTCTCCTTGTCTCCCCATTCATCTCCCTCCCTCCCCCACCACTCTTCTTTTCTGCTTCCTTTGTTCACCTAAGGCCATGTTGCTGACAACACACAATCTTATTTCCACATGCATGCTATTTTTTCTTATTATCCCTCCCGGGCTCCCTCCCTCTCTCCACCTGTGGTTTTCTTCCCTGGCTCTAATTTTTCTCTTCACAGTCAGTTACACTTCAAGCTTCCACTTCACTATAGGAAACATCATGACTGCTGCAGTACGTGGGTCATGACATAGAGAAGTAAAACTAAAAGACTGGATGGCATCAGAGCAAGAGCATCAGAATATAATCAAGTAAGGCTCTCCAGCATAAGTCCTTTTTATGCACATGAGACTAATCAATCAGAAGACAGATCAAATAAACCAAAATCAAATACACAGATCAGTGGAATAAGTTAGCATGCTGCAGGACTTAAAACACTTGCTTACTGTATGTGAATGGCTGAAACATCTGAGATGTGGCCGGCCATTCAGAGGTCTGCAACCAAGCTAGTAAAAGACAAAATGTTGAACACACACAGCAGAGTTTGACCTTAGCTTTATATATTTTAACTCTTGCCGCTAGAATTAAATTCACATCAAACCCAGTGTGCTGATGCTGCCTCGTCTCATCGAATGGCAAAGTCTTTCTTTATTGGTTGGAGAGACAACGTCCATGTATGTTATGTGTCCATATGTCAACATAATTGTATTTGCCACAGTGTAAAAAAAGGAGGCGGCTATTCTGTATCATCATTCTCACTTACACTTATGTCTCCATGTATCTTGTTTCTCACATTTTTGCAATCTTCTGAACTCTTTCTCGCTCTCTTGAGGAATATTAGCATGTGTTGTCTCACAAAACAAAACACCCTGCGGTCTCTAACGCTGAGTAATTTAGCTCCCCATTCCTCCAAACCTACTCCTTTATATCCATTATTGTTTATTGCACTGCGACACAACAGTCTTACGAGACAGATCCCTGCGAGTACTCAATGATCGATTGGCTGGCCTCACGCGATGCGATGAATGGGAAAAAACTGAGTCATGTTCATGAATTTTGCTCGAGAACTGGAAATAAATGTTGTCAGTGTTTGGGGCGACAGAGCAGAACAGTTCAAATCAATTGCTTATGATATTCCCTCTTTTTCCCTCCCCTCTTCCCCTCACTCCTTAAAAGATTGAGAGGGTGTTTTTATGAAAAGATGAGCTCAGATTCCCAAACTGGTTTGCAGAGTCAGCTGAAGCAGAATCAGGGTGAAGTGATGGCCAGGACATTTTGCATGAACACAACAGCTACAACAGCAGGTTCCTGTGATGCACAATGGCCTGAATGTATATCAACAGTGAGTAAAACAAATATTAGATGCATAATTGTTTTGCACACAAAAAGTAATGTAGGCAACCCCGTGTGATTAAGGATCAATAACCATTATTAAAGCATGATATTACTGTAATACATTTGGGACAAAAGTCTGTCTGGAGTCTTGTCACACACACACAACCCTCAGCCGAGGATAATGAGCAGGACACAGACAAGTTGTTGTCTGTCTCGTTAGTCTCCCGCCTCACACTCAGTCAGTGCTCCACTTCACGATGCCAAAAATAACCAAACATAATCTCAGGCTATAAGCTGAGTGACAAATAATATTCATGTTACTGTTGAGACGTAGCAGAAAAATACTTTTTGTACACTTCTTTGTTTTCTTTGTTTTCCCCATTGTTCCCAAACTGGGGGGGACAAACATGAACATGTATTTAACAACAATAACATTTTATGAAATACAATTTGGATTACATGACATCTTCCCACATTTATTAGGACCATTTTTTAAAAGAACTTAGCTGACCTCATGGACAGATGCCTGCCCCTTTTGTCTTGGATTTATGTATTTTTCTCAAATCAAAATGATAATAATCTAATTTTCTCTATGGTTCCTGGTACATAAAAGGGAAAGTCTGTAATCTTTTGACACAATAAATTTGAGGTAAATTCAATTCAATGTAAATACCTAACGATAGTAATAACAATTTGCACTAACAGCTTTCAATAAAAGTGCCTTTCAGAAGTGATTACTCCGGCAGGTTATTCCTGTACCGAGGTGGCGTGACAGCTCAGTCTGCTTTAGTCTCAAACGACAGGCGATGTATAGGTTGGTAAGGAGACAGTAGCCCAGAAATATGATCTGGGGCCATTCCATGAACTGATTTATGATGAAAGTAATGAATCATAAAAGCCAAAAGCACAGGTGAAACAAAATTCGTTAACGATGGTCTATTGAACGTATGATTGAAAGTGGTATTGTTAAAATTAGGTGGATCCGGGCCAAATGTTATAATTTGAAAAGTGTGACTTATGGATGAAAAATGTTAGTGTGTTATGTGTTAGTCTGTGTGTGTTAGAGTAAAAGACATGTCAATCAATTTGGGATTGACAACATGCTCCAAGTCTTCTAAATTTTAGTGATGGTGCCACACGTCTTCTTGCTGTAGTTTTATATGTTTTTTTTAAAATGGGTTTAATATGGTCATCAGAAACACCGAATGCATTAACTTACAATATATTGATATTGCCCATGCTTTAATTGGAGACTTGGAGCATTTATTGTAATGTGTATAAATGTACTTTTAATAAATTTAACACATTTTTTCTGTGCGTTATTGTCAGATTTTCTGTGTATTGCAATGTTCTAAAATAACTGTTGCACTGCATATATTAAGTTTAACTGATTGATTGATTGATTGATTGATTGATTGATTGATTGATCTCATGTTCTAATTCCACAATGGAAATAGCCAACAGTAAGTGCCTCATGCTTTTGCCCAGGGCTCAGTATTGATGATTCCATACCAACACTACACACCATGTTTGATGCTTTACATAATAAACTTCTCGGAGTGTAGATCTGTGGAGTCAGCCTCACTTCCTCAGGGCTCAGGAGAAGTTCAGGTGAAGGTCACAGGTAAATGGCTTCTGCGCTCTCCTTGTATCACAAATCTCAATTCCTCTACAGATGGGCGACCTCACCCCTGACCACCCTTTGTGAGGAAAGCTCACCCTTCCATCGGCTCCAAACCCAATTAGTGTGAGTGCATTGATTTAAGTCAATTACGCAGCCTGTCCCTAGTGACCCCCCATTCCTTGGGCCTGATGATCAATAGACATGATCATTGATTACTTATGTATAATGAGCATGTATTTAGTGGCGGCTCTTAGCAGAAGTTACAAAAAACAATTACAGCACTGTATCATCCCCTGCGTTTTTAACCATATTGTTTATGATGCTTCTATTTTTATTCCAGGGTTTCCAGCAGGGTTTTATAGCGGAGGTAACATCATTAAAAAATTAATAATAATTTTTTTATGAAATAAGACGTTAGCCTTCTGGGAAGAAGAGCCAATGTGTATTTCACACAAAGTTCTATGTTTGATTAGCATAGCAGTTGTTTAGACTGTCAAGATCTGGACGGCTTGCCACGTGCAGCTAAAAATTTTCCTGGAGGAAACTCCATATTCTCGTTATTATTATTATTGTTCTCGCTGTTGCTGTTGTGACACGGTTGTCAAGCAACACTTAATGTTAATGGCTGATCATTTTGCCATGTTCTATATATGCTCATTAAACTAATATGCTCTGAATATTATACTGTAATGTTGTTCTGATATTTTGTTTCTCCTCTCTTTCACACACACACACACACACACACACACACACACACACACACACACACACACAGTGGTCTATCTCAGTAAATAGTTAGAGGAACAGGTGGTTGGCTTTACCGAAAACTCTATAAATACTTTCACTGCATTGTTACTGTTAATATGAGGCCCTTTCTCCTAATTCATCCCATCAAACAATTATCAACATCATTGTATTCTACAAGACTGACTTAATGCATCCTATTTACCAAAAAATATATAATCTCAAGCATAAAATAAGAACAAACTAAAGTGGCCCTTTGCTCTTATGCTCATGTATGATTTGCTTGATAATAACAAAATCTAATAAAGTGCAGAAATGATCCCACTTACAGTAACAAAGCCTCCACTCTTGTGAACTATTTCTGCTTAGTGTCTTTTGTTTTTGCTTGAGCACTTGTCCGCCTGCAAATATCTCAGCATTGACACATGTACTCTACAAACAATGCCGGTTAGCATGACAGAAATTCCACAACATCCTGACCTTGTTGCTCAGATGTTCTTTTCTTTGGCTGAGAAACAACTGTCAGCACCACAGCGCCATAGCATTGTTGACAAATAACTGCTTACCCTCTACAGTGTGTGTGTGCCTGCTTGAGTGTACGTGTGTGTGTGTGTGTGTGTGTGTGTGTGTGTGTGGATAGCAGACTGCTGAGAAATAAGATCTTATTGTCTAAATTTGGAGCTGGGTGTTAATGAAGGAGAAGTAATTCTGCTGCACCAGGAGAAAAACCCTGTAGACCACACAGGAAGGGGTTCACAGCTGTTAGTCTGGGGTCTTACTTATCTATCACTTCTTATTTTTCATAGGATATACGCTGTAATATACTTCCATAATACAAGGTATTCTGTAATCAGCCATTTTATCTCTTAATGTTTAACCATGTACCATGTACTGAAGAAAATCAAGACGTTTGGTGCCATTTTATTATTCTGTGATGTTTTCATGAATAAAAACACAACCTAAGCATTACAGTCAGTATTGGTATTACTTCATGTTCCCACCTTAACCTACACAACACAAAGAAACCATCTTTCTTTTCAGCTACTTCATGGACTTCAGGCACTTTATCATTCACCAGATCTCCTGGATGGTCCTGGGTTTGAGGTGTTCTTTTCTTAGTGGTAGTGTAGTTCAGTTGTTAAAGGAGTAGGCTGGGTGGTGGAGCAGCTGTAGGTCAAAGCTGGGTTAGCAAGCTCTTAACCAGGCTCTCTTCCCTCTCTTCCTGGGGCGGTCGCCAGGTAGTAGTTCTGCTGCTATCTGATATGGATTTAGCTATTTTTCTGCCTCTGGCACACAAATACAATGTCCCCATTATTCACCCTGCATACAAAACTCTGATTGTCTCGGTTGGTTTCCAACCAGAAACACTGCCATCACAGAACAAGATTTACATAACATCTAACTGTGTTCAGACACAACATGAAGCAAATTTTAGAGGCAGCGCCTTTTTGTGTATCCCGGGTCTTTATGAAACAGCTTCAGAAACAGACCGAGACGAGAGGAAAAGGAGAGAGACTGAAGGGAAATAACAGAAAGAACCAAAGTTTCTGATGAGTTCTGAGTTCATTGAGAGGCTGAGCTGAGCTGAGCACACACACAGGCACACTACTACCCCACTCAAGGTAGGTGTTTTGGTTGCTGGCTGGCTTACAGCTAACTTTCTTGCTGTTTGGGGCAGATAAACACAACGGCGGTCAAATTTGCATGAATAACGCAAGGTCTGAACTGAACCCACCTGAAACTGTCTGAACACATCTTGAGACATGGGAAGAGATTCAGAGGTCTGGAATCAGGTGATTTTTTAAATACTGTGATCAGCAGACAAAATTCAATCCAACTCCATTGTGGTGGACTGGAGGAAGACATTTTAGAGACATATTTCTAAACCTGGACAAATAGTACCAACACAATCTGCATGGCATTATACCGCTATACAGGTAACTGAGGAAATGTGCTTCTTTTTGTAATTTGGGTCCATTATATAGTACATAAAACATATACAGTATTATACATTCCCCTTTAATGTCTAGCAGGTTAGCCACAAGAAAGAAGATTGCCTCAATCTAGAAGTTGTTTTGTTATTAGTTATAATATTTTAGGATGGAATTTAAATATGTTGAATGTGTCACAAATGGAAACATGGGTGAGCACCCTGAAACAGAGCACCATATTCGCTTCCATATCAGAATGTCCTTGAAGACGCACCACTCTTCCTCCAGTGGCAAGGGCTAAAACAAGAGCATCCTCTTGATGAGATGAAGCTTGGTCCTTCTCCAACATGTTGGAGGAGGATCTTAAGTACATCAAGATGGCAGTTATTGGCCAAAACATTCATCACAGGACCAAACCCAGAAACAGTGTCCTTCAGTGTGAGATAAGGAGCAAATACATAAATCTAGAAGTCATCAAGCAAACATTGTCTGGACTTATATTCTACTAGAGAGCATAAAGGTCCATTCTTGACCTTGAGAACATAATGTGTGGCAAAGTAATCTCAACTAAAAGGTCCACTTTACAAGCTTCTGAGCTCTCGATCGCATCTTATGGTCTTCATCAGTGATTGGAACTGGCTCAGTCGTCAGTGACATAAGGTTGATATGGGGAGTTGATTGTAACCCCTGTCTCCGTTAAAGGATGGTGTTTGGCGTTGGACGTGAATTGCCACTTTCTCCTGCAACCTGTTTTTCACATACTATATCTAAATTTAACTTTAACTGTAACCAACACTTACAGCATAAAAGATCAAGAGGACCCTCCTACACCGAGAGAAACCCATCATATTAGTGAGGAGGTGGATAGAGAGGGGGAGGTGCAGTCAGTCTGAGGGAGAGGATGATGACAATCCCACCCAGACTTCAAGGAATAGTTCAACATTTTGGGGAAAATGCTTATTCACTTTCTTCCGGCATGTCAGATTAGGAGATAGATACATTACCACTCTCATGTCTGTATGATGAATATGAAGCTGGAGCCAGCAGTTAGCAGCTTAGCTTAGCACAAAGACTGGAAACAGGGGGAAACAGTCTTCTTCAGTTCTCTTTGAAGCCTATGTAGGCTTCAAATTGTCGCTAGAGAAAGAAAATATCACTCTCTTAGGTGCTGAGCATGGTAGTTAACTTCCAATTCCTTCCACTGAAATGCTCAGAGGCAAATAAAGACAGGGGTAGGTGTTTAAAGCATTGAATTACCCTGATGACAACGCACTGATATTACTGTAATAAACTCATAATATGGCACTGGGCTTAGTTGGCAGGAGACAAAAAAATAAACATATTTTCCTTTAGTATCTTTTAGTCATCTTTTAAGTTAAAAGCATGTCATTATGTTGCATTGTGCACGTAGAATTTCATGACCATGCAGCATGCATTATTCTGAAATTGCACTGGGAGGAACAAAAGGAGAAGGAGAGGAGATGGAGTCACAGGAGAGGTGAGTGTGAGACTGAGAAAGGAAGGAATAATGAGAAGAGTGCCTGCGTGAGAAGAGAGAGATCAAAAAAAGTAAGAGGGTTATGAGAAGAGGAGCACATCTCTGCGGGAAAGGAGTCTGTGCCCTAAAACCCGATGTAGAAGTGAGAAATGAATTAATGTAAAAGTTGAAGAAAGAAAGCAGACGAGAGGAAGGGTGGGAAAACCTGACAGCAAGAGAGAGACGGGGGAGAGACAGCAATGTGGAGGTGACCGATTTCTGAGTGTCTGGGAAAAAATCTTCAGCAGGTGTGAATCTAGTCTCAGCATGCAGATCAGAGGCAGACGTCTAAACCCAGACACACACACATACACACACACACACACACACACCTACTAGCACATAATACACACAACTGAGACATATTTTTTATCTGGCAAGCTGTCTTCATTTTCCCTTCCTCTTTCTTCTAACCCTCTATCTTTCTGTCTCTCAGACAAACACACACGTATGTGTTAAACCATCTGAAAAGGATTTTAAAACATGACTACTTGAAATTACTACATACATTAAAAAAAAATTGATCAATTGATTTGGTAATGTAATTTTCCTTGACAACAACAACACACACACACACACACACACACACACACACACACACACACGATGCTGTTGATCACTGATTGCAGCTCAAAGAAGACTAAATTTAGACCCATTGATTACATTGTCTTAACAAGGGTGTAAAGATGAGGAAAATTCAAATGAATAAGAGCGTTTTGCTGGTCTTCGTTGTTGCAAAATAGAAAGACTAGAGAGAAACCCTCTTTTTTAAAATCAAAGAAACTAAGACTTGATTTTATTTATTTTATTTTTTTCAGATTTGTACCAGCGTATGTCTGAGACAGACAGATAGGGCTGTCTGAGTGTTAGTCATGACTGCAGTGGAGGCTACTTATAAATGATTTGAGCTGCCAAAACCATTGAAACATTGTTGAGGCCAAGACCAAAATGTAATTTATCTGAAAACTACCCGCAGTTTTTTTCTGTTTATGTCGGGGAAAAGCAAGGTCGCAGGATGGCAACAGTAATCAAAAGTAAACAGAAGTGGCCAGAACAGCGAAGGCTGTGATAAAAGAGTGTCAAAAACAGTATCTGTAGTGATATGTGAAGAATGGCAACAAACAGGAAAATGATGAGATAATATTTTCTACAAAGTAACAAAATTCTTAAGAAGAAGCCTGTGCACACTGAGTCAAAATCCAATGTGGAGATTATTTATGAAAGCTGTCCCTTTTCCTTCTAACAAATGTGTTTGTTTAGTTTCTGGGTGTATACATGTATAGGTATATATGTAATTAATCAGTGTTACACTGGAACTGTAGCTTTCTGGAGCCCTTTATTCGGGGGTGAGAGGGTACTGCACACATAGATGTGCACACATAGAATACGCAAAAACATACTATCAACACATTTCAGTTCATACAGAGAATATTTAGCCTGGGACAACAAAGAAACAGAAACATTTTTCACCATTGCAATGTTTTTTTAATCTCTCTCTGCCAAGAAACAATAAAAATGCAACGCACTGTGGACAGGAAATGGTTTGCGTTACTTTGTTAAACAGACCAAAACTGACAAAAAAATCTATGAAGAGAGGTTTAACTGTAATAAACGACGTCCCCACCAGAAATGAAATTCTTTTATCAGTGACAGGATAATGAAAAGCAGTAAGAAAATGTCAGTGGTATTTGTGTGTGCGTGCATTTGTGTACACACACTCCTGTATGAATAGTGTGTGCGTACATTTAAACTTTCATTGGGCCACCCATCCATCTACGGACATGCGGACACATGCACACACACACGTCACCCTGTGCTGCATGTTCTCTAAGGAGGAGAAGACAGCTGCCTCTCTAAAAACTGAACTGTAATTAACACCTTTAAACCCAACATGCCAGACTCATAAATAAAAGAAGCTGATTAAGGGCCTGGGACGCATTAAAAGTGGATTAGCCCCAAAGATGTAAATATCCTGTGCTCATTTTCATCATAGTACCCAGAATCCAGAGCCTGAACCATCATTAGGGAACCAGGAGGGCAGAAACGCATGCAAATGTTTTTGAGTGAGAGTGGGTGAGACAGGCAGAGAGAAAAAATGACTTGGGGAAAAAAATGGAAAGAGAAAGAGAGGGTATTATAAACAGAGACGTGTCAATCACACATAACTCCTTTGGATCTAGGTCCAAAGGATTTGCATTGCTCTTAATACTGTGCTCTAAAATACACACCCATACACACACAAGTTATCAGACATCAGAAATCTGCACGCACACAGTCAGAGACACGAAGTTTAGGGATAATAATGATGGTAATGGTCATATTTGCACTTACATTAGGTAGATGTGTAAATGTAGTTGTGCTAGTTTTATTTCAGTATTATGAGGTACAGTATAAAGTAGCATGGGGTTACTACCACCATGGTAGACTGCCATGTACTGACAAAACCTCCCATATCACTTTAGCCAAATGATCATATTTTATGATATTACCACTGCATTCTTAGCATACAGAAACTACAACAGATGGCTTCATACTGATAGTTAATTGAATTCAGAGCCCGGATTGGAAGAAAACCCTCGAACAATTTTGCACTACTGCAATCAACACAATGTGCTTCACATATTCTCCTCCACATGGCTCCTGACGTTCACACACAACATATCAGTACTATGCTGAATTAATGTAGAACCAACATGGCATCACGTATGGTGTCAATTTAACAGTCATCATCTGTTGAGTAAATATCTTCCATACAACAGGACAGAGATAGCACTACAACAATACAATACATGGCAGCATTTGAATAGTTCTGCCCATAAAGTGTACAGTGCAACTATCAGCCATCCATTCAGCTGGTGAAATAGTATCAAACACGTGAACCGATACTGCTGCAATTGATGCACATATTCTTTTGAGGATCATCATGTTGGATTTTTCATCAATATTTTCTGACACAATTAAAGTCTGAGTGAATTTTGTACATTTGAGCTGTAACATTCTTCATTCACAGAATTGGACCTTTTGCACAATCCGTTGGAAGTGCAGTTCATAAAAACCTGTATGATGCTGTCCCTACAAGGAGAAGGAGAAAGGAGAAAAAAGGAGAAAAAAAGATAAAACAAAGACCTTTTGGGTGATGAAATCGGGTGGGACTATTCTGCAGCATAACATATACCCTGCAATCACTGGCGTGAAAATGAAAGCTCATTCTCTGTAAAAAAAGAAACTTTTTTTGTGTACAGGTTGATCAGCTGAATGTGCCCCTAGCTGAAACACATGAACTAATCTGGAAGTGATCTGGAATATTTAGGTTTGTTATTTCCTCCATTCAGTCTGATCTAATGGGAGGTCTGTTATTGCTCAACAGATGGAAGGATTTAGGCCGACACTGGCTGTCCCTCTCTCTTACACACACACACATGCAAGCACAGACCAAACAGATGCAAGGTTTGTGTTTGTCACATCTTGTGCCATTATGAATATGATATATTCATATATACAACCCTGATCGTTATATCTAGTATATCAGCTAATAATCCCTTTCCCAACACCTGCTCCCTAAAAGAATATTGCAGCATTACCAATGGTCAGTATAAGTAGCTTTAGACTATAATTATTCATTTTAATTCATTAAAAGGAAGTGAATGTAGAAAATTCATTACCAATCTCCAGTGTAGATACAGGAGCGTATCTATATGTCTCTCTCTCGTCCCTGGTGGCTCTCCCCTTGTTTCTGCTGCTTTTGAATTGTTACTGCAGGAACATAGACGCAGGGGTTTGGAGGGAATCTCAAGAGATGGAGAGGAAGGATTCGAATGGAAGGATGTAAAGATGGGGGAAGATGAAAGTGCCGAGGTGCTATGTAGGATGCAGAAGGACGGAGCGGGCAGGTGGTAGACAAAAGATGATTGAGCATGGGGAGTAGAGGTTGAACAGGCTATATTGATGTCCCTCAATGATGTAAAGTAACAGATATTCGTCAAGGTCGAGATCAATGCAGCAATCAGAGCTACCCTGTATGGGTTCACTTCTGTCTCTTCTCTGTATCTCTGCCTCTCTGGCTTTCTATCTCTGTTTTTCTCTCTCCTTCCTATGTCAAACTCACAGCTGGTATTGAAGTGTAAAGTCATTGTACGTTTGATGGGATGTGATATGAGCGGCACTTTACACAGCCAAACTAAGACACCTTCAGGGTAGCTCACACTAGCCTGACTGATACAACAGTGACAAAAGCATGAGTTGGTGGTTTCACTGCTTTGCATCATCCGGCTGACGGTCTGTTTTAGTCGGAGTCTGTTCACTCAGCTTCTCTGTGTTTTCCACTTTTAAAGTCTCCCCAGCTTCTGTGTTTGGGCAGGTGTGCATGTACAGGTGTATATTCCTGCAGCATTGAATGTATCTGTGTGTGTGTCCTTTCCAACTTTCTGCTCTTTGAAGGCCCTTAGAATAATGGTTTGATAATAAAGTAAAAGCATATTTTCAGCCTGTTGAAGTGTCGCAGCCGTGCAGTGGCAAAAATAAAAGGCAGTTACCACTCTGCAGGCAATTGTCAAGGCCAAATTTGTACTACTTTTACTTACTTTATGATGTGGTCCCTTCACATCAAAAATATCAGCACTCTTTGAATGTAGATGTTAGCCTTTTACTCTGAAAAAGCTGCAATGCATAACTTTCTGCACATCTAAATTAGAGCAAAAATGATGAAGCATTACAAATTATGAAGTGGTGTCACTTCATTATTGTTGGTATGTGGGAAAATATCATCAACCAAACAAGTAATGTGAATACAAATTTACTTACTCCACAATATTTATGTTGTTACTGAGAAGGTCTGATCGCTTTCTAACTAACATCATCCTGTCCAGAAACGTCTGGGTGCAACGTGACTACATAGGTGCCTGTCCAAGTATAATAATATGAAATAATATGAACCTACTTGTGTAGCCCGGTTCTAGACCTCTGATTTGTCATCCATATCTCTGATATCTTCAGCAATTCAAATTCTGAAATGAAATGGCAATTCAGTTGGATTATCAGGCTGTTAGTTTTGCTGGATGCCTACATGATATATGATATTTCAATGGTTCCCAGAGGATACATTTGTTTTTCACTTGCCCCGCCTGTGTAGGGAGGTCAGGGGTCAGGATCAGCAGTGGACCAATGGAGACGTGGTTTTAATTTCAAAATAATACATGTGTTTTGTATCTTAATGAGTTCAGCTCTATGAAAAGAGACTTTTTCATGTGCTGGCTGGAAAACCTGCTGTTGTGTTTTGCACAGTGTGTTATTTTGGTGAGCTGGTCTGAAGATTCTGGAGTATTATGGCTAACAAAAGAGGGTGTCAGCTCTTTTGATGGGTGTGTATGTCATGCTGTCACCACCAGTGCAGAGAGACGGAGATCAAGTCTGACAGCCAAAGGCTTGAGCTGCACCCAACATTGCTGAGTGTGTGTGTGTGTGTGTGTGTGTGTGTGTGTGTGTGTTGTCTTGGTGTGTATGGGTTATTTGTGTGAGGTTTTGGGTGGGGGCAACACTGTGGTCTCACCTTACCATCACCTGTCACTGACAACAGATGTTCACCCGACAGGATTATTTACCCAACACACCACATTGTGTGTGTTTGTGATTGTGTGTGTGTGTGTGTGAGGGAAATGACTGAGAGTTACTGATCTAAAGCCCAGATATGAAGCAACTCTTCCAAAGCACATAAATACAAGCTCACAAAGCAAATCCATCTCCTGCGTACAATATCAATATCGTGGAGGTGTCACATCATCATCTGCTCATTCCATGTGATCCTAATTCGACGGCTCTTGTCCTCACCTTTCATGAGATGGAAAATGACATCAGGGAAGGACGTCCTTGTTTAAAAAGTCACTCAAAAACATATTTTTCCATCAACTGCAGTAATGAAGGAACACAATGTGGGCAGAGGAAATTTTTTCCCCCCAGTCCACAGTCCAAGCTCCCGTCTCATCCATCACACTCCAACAATAGAGATGTCGTCCACTCCCCAGACAGCTGCTCAGCCACAGCCCCCTGAAAATGTGTGTGTGCCTGTGCATCTGTATGTTTATGTATGTGCAAACATGAGTGAGTTTGTTTGTGTGCATAATGGACCTCTAACATTACAACAAGACCTTCTTTGGAAAGTGATACTCGCTGTGTGTTGAAACAAATTAGACTGACAAAGCCTCCAAACACCTGTTTGACACCAGTATTGTACTGTGTTGAATGGCTTTCATTTATAGATACTTAAACAGATTGATTATTCCTTTGTTGACAGTGACATGTCCTCTCCTCCATAATATATTGAGGAAACTTTTTAATTAGAAAAGAAATTAGAACCGTGGTCTGCATAATCATGAGTGCTAATAAGCCAGGAGAAGAATGGAAGAAACAAAATATTTACATGGTTGATGAAAAAGTACAAAGGGTGGTGGACTACAAAAGTCAGATTGGTATTTATTTAAATTCTTCCTGGCGATCCTGGCTGTCTGACCACAGGCAGGGCAGCCTGTGTGCATCCATGTGCAGTCCACCTTGCTCCTCTGCCCACGCCACGCTGGCACCACCATCTGCTGCCCGTCGAAGTTCTGTCCGGCTCAGCATGACTCCTCACACACACAACTCCCTACATCCTGCTTGTGGTCAGACAGCCAGGTGGCATCACACCAAATGACCAACGGTTGATACACACACGCTGTGACCTACAGTACACTATGGTCCACCAGCAGAAAGTCCCTCACAATCCGTCTGCTTCTACCTCTTTCTTGATGTGTACATTGGCCAGATTAACCCGCAGAAAGGGAGTCTGTCTGTCTGTCTGTTTGTCTGTCCTTCTGTTTCTCTCTATGCCATTTGGCCTGTTTCTCTGTCTTGGATTGAGAACATAGGAGCTCTTCCTCCCAACCACCAAACAATGTTTGTGTGTGTGTGTGTGTGTGTGTGTGTGTGTGTGTGTGTGTGTGTGTGTGTGTGTGTGTGCGCCTGCTGTGGGTTTTAGAAGACAACTCTAAAAAAGAACTCCTTAGAGGGGTGTCAGATGGCAGGCGTTTGTGTTGGTGTGTGGATGGGGGATGGAGAGATGATGGGGGCGGATGAAGGAAGAGATAGAAGGAAACAGGGGCGGGGGGTGTTGCTCTGTTCTCTGCTCTTCAGCTTTTGTTCTCCTAGATAATAACTTTCCACCCCCTGACTCGAAAAACCAAGGGAACCCCTCCAGTCTGGAAACAGGAGCAGTAACTTCCAAGGCTATGCTGTGTTTATAACAACTAGTTATACCAACAAGTGGTGTTCATTCATTCGATGGCCTGATTGTCTGGAATATATATGTACTGTATATATACATATCACAAGATGATTCACTGTATTCTTTCAGCAGTTGGTACTGCAACTGTGTCAGATTTCTCATAGTCAATTATAAATGCCCTACGTTGCCCTAAAAAACCCAACATGCTTTCAATTTGGGCCAAAACTGAGTAGGGGGAAAACATAGAACCGTATCCATGCCAACAGCCTGTAGGCCAGTTCAGTGTCTTGGCCTAATCTGCCAGGACCAATGAAGAAAATTGAAATCTTAGAACAGAGAAGAGAAGGGGGGGTGGGGGTAAGTGGAACTCTCCAAAAAAAAAGAGAGAGAAAAAACAGCCATCATTAAAATAACACTAATAACACTAACACTAAACACTAATGGCTAGTGGTCAATGTTGCCCATTTTCTATTGTATATTGGGGGGGGCAGATCTGGGGAGTATTTTGTCAGTATAGGAGGGACCCCCCCCCCCCCCCCAACAATACATGGTTTTGCCCATGTGTAGTATCATGATAATCACTAAATGTGATTCACTAAATGTGTGAAGGCAAACATTTATGGGGAAACTGAGAGGACGTCAAAGGCATTGAATGTTACAGTGAAAACACTGTTCTATTTGCTGTGACCTGGTTCAGTGGAGCAGCATCTGCAACCCACATGAAATCTAAAAATACTTCCGCACCATTGACTGCTACTATGCCATGGCCTCAGTAGGTAGATGAATAACTGTGTGTGTATGGTATGCTTGTGTGCATGTGCTAAAGTGGGAATGTGGTTATATTCTGAGGTTTGCTGCTGCCTCATTTACAAGGCTCTGCCGCAAATATGCTATTAAAACCTCTTTTCAAATCTGTTACGTGTTCTGTTAAGTGTGTGTTTGCATATTTGTTTTGTGTGTGTGTGTGTGTGTGTGTGTGTGTGTGTGTGTGTGTGTGTGTGTGTGTGTGATCAGCAGGCCAGTGTGCTACACTGTCACAAATTACTGTTAATCCAGTATATTAATGGCATTTGACTGCTGTAAATGTTATTATATTGTGTTGTCTAATCAATTAAATAAAATTGCTTTTTGCTATTTGATCATAGTCAGGGTTCAAAAGTGATCTGATTGGGCCGTAATTACTGTACATGGAAGGCTATCCTGATCAGAGAGAGATCAGATGTATTCAGAGCAGGTGCCTTTGAGGAAAAGAAAACAGGTCTTTAGGGAATGAACACCCAACAAAGCACTGATCGTACCATTTCACGACTAACTTTCATTCACAACTTGTAAATTTGCAGCTTCCATATGGGAGAGCTGGTATTTTACATGCATGTTTAAGTAAGTAATGAGATTTACACATAGATACAAGAAAAAAGTGTCATTTTTTCTTGTATCTATGTGGTCGCTTTTACAAGAGGCGTCAGACATCAAACTATGATTAAAAACATAGGTTATGCATGCCATAACTTTTAGCTGAGTTTGGTGAAGCACCAAATGATTCCCAAAATGCATTTATGATTATGTAATTTCCATTTGAGATCTGCACAAACGTAGGCTGTACAAAAATGGTAAGAGAAAATTAATTTATGTGAAGCTATGACAAGCCCACCAGATGTAAGGCATAAAAAGTATGCCCTAACATCTTGTTCGTATTCTGTATTCTGAAATTCCCTTTCATTCCTAATAAATGCAATGCAATTGTCTAAACAGTTCAATTGTTCAATCTTAATTCCAAACAAATAAAAGGAGGCAAACAGTGGGTTACAGTAGTCTAATGTTACTTACTGTAAGTATACTGTGTGTAATTGACTATTATCTTATCGTGCTGATATGCTGATAAGATGTTTGCACATAACAAAACAACCAATAATCTTTCAGTGGTAATTGGCCATTGTGGTCATAGGCTATACTTTCTACTATCTATCATAAATCCATAGGGGTTTTTATTATATTGGTATAAATCTGAAGTATACTCAATTTCCTTAAAGCCTCCCGTTGTCATAAATTATATTATTAGTGGACTCCTCTCTCTGACACACACACACACACACACACACACACACACACACAAGAGACAAAAAGGTGGGAGCGATCCATGTAATTTATCCTGCACCAATCTGTTTCCTTCTGTCTCTCTCTGCCTCTTTCTCTCCGCCTGCACCGTTGGACCGTTCACCGTACAGGTGCGAGCGAGCAGCGCGAGCAGCTCCACCAATTAGGAGCACCGAGCGTGACCACGTGAACAAATCCCGTTGTCTAAATTCCCGTTCAGCGGAAAGCAGCTCGGAGTGAGCGGCAGCGCTGAAAGCTACATTGAGTGGGAAGTAATAACGGCGGGCTGAACGGGAGCGGTGTGCAGGTAAATTGCTTTTTTTTCTGGCTACACACTTTTTCTGCCCTCATCCCCTCTCGGCAGCTCTGGCGGGATAGTGTGCGGTTCAGACGCGGGGCTCTGGGACGGGATGTTTTGGATTAAATTTGTCGTCGCTTGCGGGTGATTCTCTGCTCTCCTCCGATCCGCGGACAGGACAAACAGCATCATCGGCTGGTTGCTCTGCACCGTCTGCTCATTGAAACTCAGCCACCCCGCTCCTCCCTCCCACCTCCTCTCTCCCCCTCGTCTCTCTCAGGCAAACGAGGCTATTGATAGTTGACAGAAGCCTTGTAATCCCTGACTGATCTGGCTGACCGGCCAC
The DNA here is from genome assembly GCF_043641665.1 of Enoplosus armatus. NCBI lineage: Eukaryota > Metazoa > Chordata > Actinopteri > Centrarchiformes > Enoplosidae > Enoplosus > Enoplosus armatus. The sequence continues at coordinate 12,187,225 of NC_092197.1, read as the reverse complement.
AGCCATTTGCGAAACAAGAATGTTGATTGAACTTTATTTTGCTTCGAGATTTGTTTTAATTGGTAACGCCCGCATAGATTGACGCCGTGCAGTGCATGGGGGCGAGTGTGAAAGGCTCCTTTTGGTGCTGCATGCAACCAGGCAAGCAGAGGCAAGCTTTTAATGCTGAATTATTTATAAGACTGTCTGGGAGAGAGTAATGCTTCACTTGGATGGAGAGGGAGTTATGGTCAAGATGTGCTCCCATAGGCTCTTTCTAATTGTGATTTCAACACATTTTTACTTAAATGTACCTTATGCATGCGTCTTTTTTGTTTCTTTTTTTTTTTAAACTTGTGTTTATTTTCATTGTTTTAGCAAATAAGTCAAATTAAGTGCTGACAGGATTGGTCGAAAAGTCAATTAGTCGACCAACAGAAAATTACTTTGGTAATCAATTGGTTTTCATTAATCAAGCATGTAAGGCATTAACTCATGTATAAAGTAAGAGATGACACACATAGTTTGTTTCAGCCTCTCAAATGTGAGACGTAATTTTCTCTGATTTATGTCACCATCAATTTAATATCTTTGATATGAGGACAAAACAAGCAATTTGAAGACGTCACCGTGGACTCTGGGATCTTGTTACGGACATTTGTCACTATTTCTGACACATTATAGCCTCGATTTAACAATTGATCGATTCATCTGAAAAAGTATTGACAGGTTAATTGATGATAAAAATAATCAATACTTGCATATGTACTTGCAGTGCCTATATTAATTAAATCAGATGCACAAATAACTTAGCTGCCTCGAATTAGTCTGTCATTTTGGCTGTTAGTGTTGACACTGTTGTCACTTTTCTGTTTGTCTCAAAAAAATGAATAAATAAATAAATAAATACAGCGCATTTTGCCCTGCTATGTTTCTGCCTTTTTACAGCCCTACTCCACCGGAATGAATCGACCCTGTCCGCGCCTGCGCACTCCCACCGCCATTCATCTGTAGGGATCTCTCCCTGCTTTTTCTTGTCTCGTGCGAGAAGAGAAACCAGCAGGCGGCTCCGGGCTCGCGCTCGCTGCCCCGGTTGTCAAGGCACTGGTAGTCTGTGACTTCTCCTCGCTGCGGCCGGACGGTGACAGCTCAGATCGGCTCTCTCATTTGTCGGATTGAGCTCGGATTTTTTGCCTCTTTGGATTTCTATGTTTTGGTGGCAGTGTCGGACTCTCAACAGCTTATCACTAACACCGTAAGTTGGTTGATATTGTCTATCTAGCTTCGGGTTTTTTTGCCTGTGTTTTATGAAGGCTTTACATGCATGTTCAGCGCTGTCATTTCGGGTGGAGAGAGAGATTAAAGTACCGGCAGGAGTTTTCGCTATTTTTCTTGTTTATCTCTTCCTCTTGGTCGAAAGACGTTTGGGAGTTCAACTACTTTATCTCCTGTCTTTCTTTGTTTATTGTTTTGTTATCTGTTTATCCGTCCATGCTTTCGCTTTTCTGTCGCGTGGCGAGCACAAAAAGAGGAACTTTAACGTGATGAAGCGTTAACTTTCCTCACGTTGTGAGTAGCATATTCATGTTTTCAGTCAGTGTTTGCGGAAGATGTTTTGGTGTTCAACGGAAAAGGGGAATTATGCTGCGCAAAACAACGTTAGACTAAGATGAGGAGACGTACCAGAGGTGGCGGTTTGACTGTAGCTCATCTTTTATAGCAGGTGTCTGATAGCTTACTTCCGCACTGTGCTGGGAGATAACGATCGTAGGATATAAACCCATTGAGGTCTTTTTAGCTTAAATATTTTATCCAGCTCTTGTTCGGTTGTTTGAGGTCACATTGAGGTGACACAGTTGTTTATTTAGTATGAGCTATCTATTTTTTTCAGTCTATTTTTCTCTTCCCCTTTTTTCACCTTCACGAGGCACCGTTTTACGGAACCAAAAGTAAGTTATTAAAGCGCTGAGTTTCATCACCGAGGTACAGCCTACCTTCTCTGTTTTGTGTGTGTGTTTGCGCGTGGGATCAAGTGAATGACGGTGAAAGAAAGAAATGCTGGACTGCCCTCTCTCTTGTTGCTGAACCAGCTTGTTGGCATACCTAAACCACTGAAGTAAACGTAAACCAACACCTTATTTCTCTGTCTTATAACAACTGGAGCGATCACAACAGGCATATCAGCTTGTCAGCGTGCAAAGGTCTGAACACCTGCCTGCACAGTATCATGCAAAATTTTCCAAACAAGTCCTCTTGGTGCTGAACCAGCAGTATTTTACATTTGGAAGCGTTTGTCTTGTCTTTTTTGATGCCTTGACAGGTTTTTTCTGTATTGATTGACTGACCTTTGATTGACATGGGCCTGTGGTGGTTTCAGGAGTTCATCTGTTCTTTGTGCCTGGTGGTCTACAGGCTTGACTAATGGCCTGTTGCCTTTGGGTTATTTTTGTTTGCCCCACCCTGCTCCACCCTGTTTCATGTGCAGGAGGCGTCCCTGCTAACACACTCAGCCACACCTGCCCTGGTTAGATAGAAATATGGGGTGTCTTTGTTTTAATGCCCAGCCCTTGCTTCACTTGCCTAGATAGAGTTGATTCATAGAGTGGAAACACATACTTCTGAAGTTGTTGCTTGTTACAGCCATATAATGCTCCTCTTGTGCTGCGAACAGCAGGCTTTGTGAATGCGTGAGGGCGAGATGGAGTTACTACATCCTTGCTTTCAGTAGATTGTCAGTGATTTTGCATTCTCGCATTTTTACTTTGTGTGTGTGTTTTTATGTCTCTATCCTGCGATGGAGTTTAATGGACAAATATCCAGCGGCAGCCTTACAAAGTGAGCAGAGTACCAGGGATAGGAGCTGGTTGAGAAAGTGTGTCTGTGTACCTGTGTGATTGAGAAAGTGTGTGTGTGTGTACCTGTGTGGTTGTGTATGCTCCAGGCCCCCATGAGCACTTTCACAGACTCTTTCTCGTAAGCATTGACTTGGCAGTGAACTCTCTATCAGTATCGACGAGATAAGAGGATGAGAAGGAGGGAGAGCGAGCTGGTATTATACGATCACAATGCACAATCTGTCTCTGTCTCTTTCAGTATTTCTTTCTTGGAGCATTGTTTTCTCCTGGTATTTCTTTTTTAATTCTCCTCATTTCTTTGGGTAACTCTTTTTCTATTGACATTCATTTTGGATCCTCTTTGTTTTGTTATTTCTTGTGTTTACACTATTTTTCTTATACAGTTTTTTCTTCATTTTCCCCCTTATTCATTCTTGGTTTCTTTTTTTCTGATTTCTTTTATCATTTTTCTTGGCATCTCTAGCCATTTTTTTGTATTTTGTATTTCTTTGTTCTCTTATACTTACAAATAAGGCTGACAGAATATAGTCTTTGACGTGCACTATTTAGTAATGTTTAGTTTATTTGACATTATGAGAAAGCAGACATTGAATTACACACATCTAAAAATGAAAAGGATGACATGATAAATTCACGACTCCTTTAACCTTAAATGTTCAATTTAACATTCCTTCAAGACACCATAAAAAGGCATAATTGATCAGAATTATTGGATGTTTTCTATAAACATTTTTTTTACCTTTCTATATTTAGCTTTTGATGTTTGATTTTCCTAGTATCAAACAGGTGATTGAATCACCACCAATGGATTTGGATTGCTTCAGTGGATTTGGAAATGGATTTAATTTCCACTATTTGAACTTACTTGGGTGCACTGAGCATGCATGGCTAAGACAAACACACACACACAGACACAGTGGACAATTGATAATTGATTAAAACCAGAAAATCACAGTTTTGTCACTTAAATATGTTCTTATGTGTTCCACATTCAATTGGGTAAACAAACACCATTTAGGTTGACTTTAAGTCAAGGCCAGGCAGTCACACATTTGCCTCAAAGGGCTTTACAGTCTGTACAGCGAACCCATCCGTGTGTAAGTGTCTGTTTTATGTACACCTGGGAGCAGCATCGTGGTCCCTCGGCTGCTTGGCTTCTGGTTTGCTTTATGTTATGTTCTTGTTTTTAACAGTTTAGAATCATACTAACACACACTCAGTAGTGTCACGGGATGTGTCTTTCTCCTGACACTGCCTCTGCAGCATGTGTGTATTCTGGTGCCCAGTGCCTGTCAGCGAAACAGGAGTCTGCCCACCAGTTCTCAGATTCTAGCATACAGCAGCACATTTAGAGTCTCTTCTGGCAAGGAAATATAGCACTAATCCAATTGGCTGGAGCTTTAGTAAAAGCTTTTCTAATTGGCCGATATGGCAGCTGGCTGCCAAGGTTCCAGTAAGCACAACAGGGAGTTGGGGAGAGTCCCAGTGGTGCTGTGGTGCAGAAGAGACCGAACAAAGGGCAGATAGCAGAGAGCGTGCTACTGTTTTGAATATTCCTCCACATGCCATTAATAAAGGACCCATCTGCACCCTGCTGACTCAGATCCATCTAGCTGACCGTATCTCATTTTCAACTGTGTTGTTTGCCAAGCACACATGCAAATACACACACCCCCTACATTCCATCTGCAGGGACAGGAATGGCTTTCATCACACAAACATGTTTGAGGAAACATCTTCCCAACCGGCTAAGGAACAAAGCCATCAACACAGGAATATTGACTGTGTGTGTGTGTGTTACAAGAGGAAGAGTGGTTCTTTGCAAAGAAAAAAAATGCTGCTACCCTTCAGCCACTGCAGCCGTTCCTGTTTCCTTTCACCTCAGTGTGGAATCCAGGAATAGCTCAGAGTGACAGAGACGAGAGAGAGAGGGAGAGACAGATAGTGAGAGAGAGAGAGAGAGAGAAACAAAGAGAGACAGTGAGACAGACAGAGGCAGAGAGTGTGAGAGATGGCCATGTAAGGTTTCCTGCGCCACGGCTTGCACCACTACGCACAAACACTGAACCTGAAATGAACTGTTCAGGGTTTTCTGAAGTCACTGTTAACTTGAACTTTGGCTTTGTGTGGCTTCTTCACAATGAAACAAAGGCAGCCTTCACCATAAGATGCATTAGGGAAAGTACAGACGTAATAGCAAGTTCCTCCTGAGGAAGGCTTGTTTTGTTTGCATTCTCAGTTTATTCATAAATACAACAGCAGTTGTCGCTTAATGTACTGTTTATAATGAATTCATTTCCCATATGGCCCATTTTAATCACAAAATATGTTTGTAACCCTTTGTAAGCAAGTGGTAATCTTTTTTTACTTATTACTGTAGCTTGTTATATGGGTATCCTTGATATAAATTTTAGTTAAATTTAGTTTACTCTTAATACTTTGCGGTGCTCATAATTTGCAAGTACAAGAGTTTAATTTCCTCTTTGTGCTTGGTCATTTAAATTTTTAACACTTGGACAAGAGTGCTGTTTTGCATTCCTATGGAGAACTAACTGGTAATGAAGTCTGTAATTTGGATTCTCTATTAAGTACTCAGTGTCTTGGTAGCATTTGAAAGAAATTTGATCATTTGAATTATTGCAGCTGTCGCACACACACAGACACGTCAAAAACCTCAGCACTCATTTAGCTGAATATAAAAGGTCAATTGTGAAATTAATGTAGAAGAAGAGTTCAAACAAAGTCGTTCAATCTATCATAGATTGTTTTTCCTCAGAGGTTGAGTTCAATATTTCTTTAATTAGCAAGGCCAGTGGAGAACAAATGACATGCCGCAGAGTGTGTTTATCATCTTTGCTTTGCACAAAGAATTGAAAATCATATATTGGCATTTTGTATCACAAGGGAAAATGCTCCAGATGGCTTCGTAAACCACTTAATGTGGGTTTACGCAGAATCCCTGTTCTACAAAGTGAAATGAAGCTCAAAGAACACACTGACCCTGAAGGAAAATCCATTCGCTCTGTCAGTAGATGTACATGTGTCTACATGTATAACATATTTTTTTGGTTATTGTGATAATAATTTGAAAAATATATCTCAAACAGGAAAAACATCATCTTAATTTTTGCTTGTCTGTGCAAATTCAAAAACTATAGCTGATCTGATGAATGGAGCACAAAATCCTTCATGATCATTTACACACGACAAACCTACTGGTCAGTTTACATTAAATTTGAGGAATAAGAATAAACTTTTGATTTTTTTCTTGTCCTATCTTGACAAAATCTGAGCCGCATGTTGCTCGACTATTTGAGTATCACTGCACTATAGTGTCATTGGGTGGAGGCCATGTTTATCGAGGGAAGCTTTCAGAAGTGCACTGTCTGCATATTTAATTTCACTTGCTGATGTGATGATGGATTTACCAGGAAGGAGGTTGTTGTGGGCGAGGAGAGTTAAGAATGTGGCATTTTATTGCATTGGTGGGTTTGTTAGAGTGCAGTTAGCAATACCACAACACTTATTTGTACTCTAATTGTGTGTAATTTTAACATGTTGATTATACCACATCTTTCTTTAACATTATTCATTAAGTAGTATAAGGGTAGACGGTGAACATAGAACAAGATTGGGGAGTGTTGATGGAGTGGGTGTTGACACAGAAGGAGAGAGGATAAGGTGGAGATGTGATTAATAGGTGGCACAGTGGAGGTTATCCTGACAGCTCCAGTTCTCAGGAACAAACCAAATCTTCATATTCCTCCTGGTTCACATGCAGTTTGAGATCTTTGCTGTTACCCTGTCTCTTATTTTAGCTGGTCATAATCACTTTGTGCTGAACTGTCTTATATAGAAGAAACTGTCAAAATAAACAGAAATAAAAAAGTCAAGCAGACAGGAGGTGAACAGCAGGAGGTGCAGTGGAGGACGTGAAAGGAGGGAAGTAGTAACATCCAGTTACATGCTTACCCATAAGGCATTTACATGGTTCATAAGTCGCCTTACCCAGCTAACCAAATTTAGCCTACATGAGTCGATAGATAGTTGAAGAAATGTTGGATATGTTGGATGAAGATGGTGGAATGTTATTGGTGTTTTATTGTTTTCACTTTGATTAATTCACTGAGCACTCTGAAGGTCCAATTCATAACTTTTGTATTCTTGGAGTCTGACGTGTGGGGTGTTAACGGATTGGGGCTTAAATACAAGCTCTGTTACTTGCGGTGTGACATGAAAGCCGTTTCCTCTATCGTACCAAGTTTTGTTTTTACCGCAACAAGCCATGTTGTTCTTTTTTCAAAAATGCACCTTTGCATCCTTTCACTCTGAGAGCTTTATTCTGGTGTGCACAATCAAAAAGAACATGGCTGCTTAGCTGAGCTGTTTACATGCCAAGAGTAGTTCCAAGATGAAGTATTACTACACCCTCAATGTCAGCACAATAACCTGCTTGAGATATTTTTAGGGTTCTAACCCCGAAGTGGTAGAAACCCTACTGAGTTGTGCCAGTTTATTATTATTTTTACATTATTATTACAATGATCAGAATATTGCATTTCTCTGGCTTTAGCAGCTACTGAAGGAGAGAATCGATTGGGTGACGAGGGTGTCTTCAGTTTGACAGTTTGATATGGGAGGCCCATCTGCTCCATCACTCAACTACTGTGGCTCGCTGAGTGTCATCTCTCTCTCTCTCTCTCTCTCACACACACACACACACTCTAACAGCAACATATAACACATATAGCATACACATGTTGAAAACCCATTTACACAGACCCCAGCCAAACTCTGAGCTCTCTCTCTCTCTCACGTACGTGCACACACACACACACACACACACTCAACCCTCCCGTATCCTCTTCTTCCAATGTCCCAGCTCTGCTTACTGCGTCAAAAAGAGCTTAGATCAGGGAAACTATAGCTTGCCCTCATTGAGACTTCCTGGAAGATCGGGCTATTTATTCAAACCAACCATGTTTGGACTGTGATCGGAAGGTTGCCAGTTTGAATCCTAGTATGGTTGGTTGAACCAAACCACTGCCAAGGTGCCATAGAGCAAGGCAGTCTTCTCCATTTGCTCCAACAAGCTTTTGAAGAATGTGGTTGTACTGGGACTTTTGTGTGATATTCTATGTTTATGAGCTTCATCTGTCACTGTTAAGTCTCTGTTCATCAAGTTTATTAATACATTAGATAGAGCAGATGAGGGGTTGTTGGCTACCCTCTTTGCTAACAAACATGCAAAGTACTGCCAGCTCTTGTAGGTTTGTAATGTCTGTTTGTGGTAGTTGTTAGTGCCTTGAAAAACATGATCCAGCTCAATCTGCCTTAATCGCCAATCAACAACAAACAGCGCTAAACATCGCATGGATCTATTTGTTATTTTCAACCCTCCTTCATGTTACAAAAAAATAACAGAAAGGAGGATGACAAGCCACTAACAAAGGATTGAAAAGTCAAAATTTCTTCTTCCAGTGCTAAACTGCAGCATGCCTGGTCACTCATTAAGCCTTACCTGAATAAAAATACCTGAAGGATCTTTCAGGGTTATACTCTAGCACTGGAGTTTTAAAAACCTTTTCATAAAGAACTGTAGGCAAGTCTGTCTCCATTAGACCAAGAGAAAGCATGCGGTTGTGCCGTTCTGATAGGAACCCACAAGAAAAAGTCTTGGGACCAATTTTGAGTCCTTCAGGACAGAACACAGGTTCAAGATGAAAAGATGCATGAAAGAAAAAAAGATCTGAATAGCATCTCTGAAGACATGAGAAGAAATTATACTTCACTTACACGCAATGACAGAAAATATCTTAATGATGCTTTTGCTTTGTGTGTGTGCATACAGTATGTGCGCCTGCAAGCACTGCATTCTCTCTGCTACGATGACCCACTGACCGGTGTTAGTAGATTAATTGCTGCTTTCATGTTAAACTGTGGCATATCACCCGTAATTGGTAATGGAGATTATCAGTGAGATGCTGTGTGGGTCTCTGTATGTGTGTGGGTGTGAGATTTCTTGATCTGATTAGGAAGTTTATCTAATGAAGTAGGATTTATGGGGTTCTGGTGTCTCTCCTCTGCATGGCTCAAGGCTTGAAGTTAAAATGTTTTTAGTGCTGAAATTATTGTAGTTAATTAGATAATTGACATAAAATTAGTGGATGACAATTTTGACAGTTGATTAATAATTTAAGTCCTTTATAAAGTAAACACACTAAAGATACAGATTATAGCTTCTCAAATCTGAGGATTGCAAATTGAATCTTTTTGATGTTTTGATGTCTCAGACAAAAAAAGTTATTTGAAGACATCACTGGGCTCTGGTAACTTCCAGTAAGGTACTTGTGACTAAATGATTGATAAACCAAACTAGATTATTACCTGCAGCCAAATTCTATTATTTAAGTATATACTTTATGTTACCTGATCAGTCATTTGCCCTGCACATCAACAACGAGATGAAAAAGCTACAGAATATCCTTAAATATGGTATAAAAAACCAAACTATATATAGTGTGTATAGTATCAATGACAGTAAACTGATAAAATGATGTGCTAGTAAGATTTGTATGTGTATATCTGTGACTTCATGGACACACAGAGTGTCGAGTCAAAGATATTAATGTACAGTAGAGGCACATACTTGTGTCATATGCCTCAAAGCTACTGAGGTGTATCCACTCGTGTTTGTTGTGCTTGCTGAGAGCATGGGGATAAAAAGCAGAGGATGCAACAGAGCAGTACACTCTTCCGCACACACACACACACACACACACACACACACACACACACACACACACACATGCCTGTGAGCGAACACATAGCACTTGCAGGGAAGCTCCACCATATTTCTCCTGAGATCTTTTGGAGCCACATCATCGTCTCACTCCAGCACACACATCAGCGTCAGCCCGACTTGCATGCGCACAGCCACCACTCAGCCAGCTGCCTCTGAGCGTGTGTGTGTGTGTGTGTGTTGCTGTAAAAGGAAGGAAGGAAATGTTTGTCTTTGCTTGTGTGCATATATATGTTTTGGCTTGAATTAATAAGCCACTGCACTGCCTGTTTGTTCTATCTCTACAAAATACAAAACTCATTGTGTGTTGCACGAGCAGGCAGAATTTTATATTATAATCGTTCATTTCATGTGTTTGTGAGTAGGTAGACGGACGTGAGGACTTGGCCTATGGCATGTGCCACATTTGTACCAACACTGCTGTAAGTGCAATAAATTATATGAAGGAGATTTAGTAGGCTATTTGTCATCAACTTGTGATGTTAAATGCGTTTCAGGTCTTTTTTCAGTGGTGACATGTTGTAGTTTATATTTTTAGTTCACTCCTTTTAGCCTAATGTAAGTTAGTAGTTTCCCACATTTCCATGTAAAACACTAAAGCATTTACTGCACTCTCCAACAACTTTGTTCTGTGAACCTTACCCAGGCTACTGTGGGATGTACTTTATATTGAAATAAAGAAATGTTGGTCCAACTCGCTGGCTTCTCATCCCCAGCTCATTAGAGCTATAGTCCAACAGCTCCCACACAGCCCTCTCCAAACAGTCTCTCTTTCCAGCCCAAAACACAGAAAAACTGTTGAAACCACACATCATGCTGGCTCGAACACACAGGATGCACCTGTGATTGGGACAGGACCTGACCGACAGATGTAACTCACTTGTGGCTTAGATTGGTGAGCGCTCATACAGAGGTTAAAGTGAAATAGAATGATATGTTCCCCTGCTGATGAGTCCTGTACAGCAAATAAACAAACAGCACCGTCAGACTGGCAGTGACACTAACCACTTGCAGTGCTTATTCTAGCTTTCCGGTTGAGTGAGTGTGGGCATGACATTGTGGTTATCAAGTGGGCACCTTCCCTCACAAATGACTCATTGAGTTAGAGACACAACACCTCAAGAAGGCTGAACTGAGTCGGCCAGCGTCCCTGCAACACTTCCTCTTGTTTCCAATCTTAACAGACCCAGTCACACTGCACTGATATCGTGTCATGATCTTGGTAGCATGAGCTCCTCTTGCAGGAAGTTGCAAAGCCTGAGTGCTCTGACAGCGAAGGCTCAGTCACCTCTGTTACCAGCTCAGTCTGTGGAACAAGCAGTCGGGCTCTGCTAAGAGGAACTGTGCCTCAGCTCATTAGTGATAATGGGCCGGGGGCCTTTACAGTTATCAGTAAATTTAAAATCTAAAAAAAAAGCAGCAAGTGTGGAGCTGCTAAACAGTGCTGATATGATTTGGTGGTGCAGTTTGAATGAGCAGCAAGTGGGAAAGATAACAATACAAAGACCATGATAGTGACTCATACCCTTTAATCAAAGAGAAATATGTTTCGCAGTGCTTTATAATCTGTTGACGCTGGTGTTGTGGAAAAAGGAGCTGTCTCTCCCTAAAGTCATATAATACACTGTGCTGAGTTTACAACAAGACATTATGAAGCCAGTTATCTGAACCTCAGGAAACTTGTTCCAAAGCAGAGAAAATGATCTTCCCCATGTGGTTTCCTCTGAGTACTTGCATCCCATGAGAAAAGGGGCCTTTTTGTTAAGTGATGTAATGATATACTGTGCCTTGTAATATATTTTGTAATTCATATCGTTATTTAATTATTTGATCAAAATGTGCATGTAATGGGTGCTGAGACTTGCCGTCTGCAACTGAACCAGCTGCTGGTGAGTCCACCATGTGTGTTGTTATTTGCCCTTTTTGACAAACTTTGATCTGATCTGTTGAACTCCAATGAACTTTGCTGTATACTATATTTTACAAGGGATGTTTGCTCTCCATGGTCCTGAAATTCTCCATTTTATTCAGGAGTAATGATTTGTTTGAATTGCTTTCTTACCAGTTGATTGATATCAGAAACACATCTCCACCTCAAATCTTTTATTGCTTCGACACATTAATAGCTGCTGTTTAATTGGCTGGTACATGGACTGGTTGGCTGTTGGCTCCTGTCATGTTAATCCACAATGTTGGACTCTTGGTAAACGATTGATGGCTTTGAGCAATGTTTTGTTATCCGGAGGAAGCGAGAACGAAACTCCGAAAAAGACGATATTGAGCGGTGCAGGTGGAGGCTGCAGTTAATTGGGAATCCATGCCAGGTTTTATTTCCGCTGGAATGCCCCGCTATCCGCGATACTGTAGGTCGCTTAATGATGACGAGAAGACAATGTAGACCGCAAAGAGAGGAGCAGCAAACGGCTTTCAGGGCACGTCGGGGGGAAAAGCAAAACATCTAGCGTGGAAATGGGTTGTGTGAACAACTTCCCTTCATCGGCAGAGCTGTGCACCCGTCAGTCTGAGGGAAACATCCCCCACACCGAGACCTGTCTGTTTCAGGATGCCACAAAGCAAGGCGTGTTACTGCTATCTGTGATGGACCGAACCAAACAGCCAGCAAACTTGAGAGGCGAGTTATTTTCAAAATTAAATTAAAGGTGCACGAAAAAAAAGCGATCAGCTCAGACAGTTAGCGCGTGCCGTACTCATGCTGTCTTCGCGAGGATACGCGATCTTTTTATTACAGTTATTTTCCAAGTCCATGATCTTGATTTGGAGAAAGGCTGAAGCCAACAATCGCAGCGTTAGCGAGTTAGTGTTTTTTAAGTTGCCGTCTAGCACAATGTGGCCATTAGAGAGGGAGGGAAAGAGAGAGCAGCACTCTGTGTTGACACAGGGGAGCAGGGCATCCTCGGCTGTAGCAGAGGGGGGCGGGGTCCTCCTCTTTGCGGAGCAGGGCTCACCTGCATGGTAAGGTTTGTGACAGCTGATCACTTGAGGTGCTTGTCAGAAATCATGAAACTGTTGAATGCTCTCCTTTGTCATGGATTATTAGTATGTGGCTTCACTTGTTTTATTCATATGCATCCTGCTTCCAGCCCTGATGTCCTTTGGCAGAGGTCAGAGAGGAGGGGGCTTGACCCTCCATAGTAAACAATCAGTTGTGATTCACAAGCGAGTATGAGATTTAAAAAATATATTTTAGAGTGATAATCATTGATGGCAAGTTAATGTAGTTTGTCGTGCATTAGTCATGGTAATTTGACCTTTCGCTTGATCTCCATTTAATGAGTGGCACTACCTGTAGCCAACATTCTGCTGTGTGTTTTGTGGTGGCATATTTGCAGTTCAAAAGTCTACTTTGGCATAATATTAGTGGTACCCTGCCAGATCATCTGTAGCCTGTGAATGGAGCCTTCATAATGAGTTTATGGACCCTTGCATAAATCAAATACAACTGGTCAGAAGACTCTGGTAAAGGAGTTATTTAAGTTAAAGACTTATTTTCTTCCTAAGTTTGTACTTACGCAGCAGTAAGCAGTTTAATAATGAGTTTGCTTTGTATGCGTTAGTTGTTAATTTGTTAAACTCAGACATGCACAATACACATGGGTGCGGAAGTGTATGTGTTGGTAGTTTTTCTTAAAAACACTGTAGTTAGATACACATTTGTTCTCTGCAAGATATACATATATCACTATTACCACAAATCCATGCTAAATGGGAAGTTTCTGTTTCCTTTTCTTTCATACTGCCTCCCGTGTAATGCAAGCCTCATTTCATGCGGTTGTTTCATCACTGCTGAATGAATAGGGCTGTTATCACAGAGAACAAAATCACATTTTCTCACTCTGTGTAGTTCTAGTCAGACTTCAGACTTTTTCTGTGGACTATGTGTAGGCTGCACTCTAATCTGTGCCTATTTGCTTAATTGTTTCAGGTACATGCACTCACACAGGTCTGGATGCACCTTGTATGTCAGAGTTGGTGGTGTCAGTAAGGTGTGTTATCTAAGCAAGATGTTTCTTAAAGAGCAAAGTCTCAGTAAAGAAGGAAGATTTTAGGTTTGCTAGCCTCTTGGTGGGTCATAAAATGGGTCAATTGTTTTATTGCTTATGGACTTTAAACTTTTCAGTTAGTGCACAGCATTGTTTTTTTCAACTAGTAGTTATGCAGGTGTTGAAATTAAAGGAACTAGATACACATACAAACACATGTTCTGTACTTGTGGGGTACAGCTTACAGTTATGGGGCTGTGGTTGCAGTTATGCTACACAGAATCACACTCTCATAACTCTATATTTAATCACAGAATCACAAGAAAGTCCCAGTAGTTAGAAAGAAGCTAATACATAATATACACTCTGCATAGTTTTGTATTTTCTCATAGTTGTCAGTCAAAAAATAGCATATTGAGCAGTGCTATAGTATACATACATTATCAGTCAAACGCATTAAAATACTATTGACTATAAGCCCAAAAAGGGAATTATTTTCTAAATAGTTATAGAGCTCACTCTGAATTGTTTACACAACACAAAACACACAAGTCAACATTTTTCCACTTATGTACAAACACACATAGAATGCTCACAGAAGCCTAGCTACAGAGTGCACCGTTAAGATATGTGGGAGTTATTTAACCCATAAGTATTTCTCTTCTTCTGTTCCATATAAATGTTAACACACCAACACTCTGTGCCCCCCATGACACCTTCACATGTGCAAACACATGAAGCTGTTCTTTTGCACAGACACAAATACAGCAGGTGGTTTAGATGCAAAAACATGGAACCCTGGAGGACTGCTGCAGTGCATAACATATGCCATAGTCAGCTCAGGCTATTTCTGTTGCCCCTAGTCAGCCAGCCAAGAAGCAGCCCTGCCCATTTCGGACCAGCCCTGCAGGTTAAGCCATTGAGGCCTTGACTTTTTAATCATTTTAAGCTCTGGATTCATTTTAAGCAAATTTTGCTCCATCCAAGCACTTGCATGTATGGATTCATAGTGGAGATTGGGTAATCTACATATAGTTAACAAGAAAGATTATGAATTAGCAGAAACATGGGAAAAGGAACAAAGAGGTAAAGGTTACCTCAGTTATTCTGCCGTAGATTGACCTTCACTGAGTGAAGTTATTTGCATACTCCTTTTTTCACATTATTGCTTACCTTCTCCCAAAAGAATTGTCATGTTCTGACTATTTGAATTTAAATCCAGTGCAAGAGTGCTCCTATACTAATTAATCTTCTTAATGTATGGCTTTGGCTAATACACATACAGCTAGTGTGTACAGTGCCCTGATGAATAGTCTGCAATAGTTAGTATGCTTACAGCATTCCTCATCAATAAAGATTTTAATTACTGCTCAGAAATGCTGACCAATGGACATTTTATGGTTTATGTGTTGCTCTTATAGCTGCGGTGTTGGCTGGGGCAACAGTAAAAACCCCGAAACACAGACCATTAAATATTTGGTTCGTGGGATTACATTTCATAGATTAGAAACTGTGAGAGAAACTATGAAAAAGCTTCACAGTGTAATTTAGAGTTGGTCTGAAAATAGCTTGCATATTGAAAAGCATTTAATGGTTGGTTTTGCCCAGTTATGTAAACAAATAATCCTTAATCCTCAGATCTTTAACCCACAGTAGCTGCATGGACATCAGAGAGGAGCAGCAGCTGAGCAGTTACAGTGGGAAAGAAAAAAAGAAGAAAAGTTTTTAGGAAAAGTTTAAATATGGTATTCTGCTCACATTTAGCTAAAGTGTTTCCAGGTGATCCACATAGCTCCCCTGTGCTATGCTATGCTATGCTGTGATAGACAGGTGCACAGGATGAGATAGAAGTAGCATGGATTTGATGGATGGGAATGGGTCAAAGTGTGGACAGAAATAGAAAACGTGCTGAACAATCAAAGAAAATGTGACTGGAGATAATGCATGAATATGGGAGTTGATAAAATGGGGGAAAAGTCCAGAAAGAGGCTAAGGAAAAATGTATGCAATGGAACATTGTGCAGAGCTGTGTGACTAAAAACCATAGACAAAATAGTAACTTGACAACAATATTGCTGGAAATTTGTTTGTAAATGATCCACATTAAAATCTAATTAAATCGTGTTTTTGGAGGCCCTGTGAATTGCCAGATAATGTTTTAAGAGTGCCTTAACAAGTGATTATTACATGGTGTGAGATTTTGTACCACTGATAATATTACAGATTGCAATGTAATAACTTGAGTTAATACACTCCTATTATTCCTACAAGGTTATCAAGGTTATCTAACATCATTATCATCGGTTCAAGATGTGTCACATGGCTTAACCGCTGGGTAATTAAATGCTGTATTCATAGATTAACTGGCAATGTATTACACACCATGTTTCATTCACCCATTTAGTGTTAGAAATGTGTATTTACAGTGAGAGAAAATAGAGAAAGAGAGAGGGAGACCAAGAGTAGGGTTAATTGGAAAAGAGGAGCTCTGGAGCAGAGCTGTGAGAGAGGCTAGCAAGTGTATGCGATAAAGTGGAGGCTGTGGTTATTAGCAGAGGAAGGGAAGGATGAGGGTGTAAACAAAGGAACTAGAGACGGCGGAAAGGGAGAGATGAAAAGATGTGGGAGGGTGGGATGGGAACTATTAGGAGAAGGGATGGATGGATAGATGGATGAACAAATACATGGAATGGATGTGCACAGAGAGCCTTAACAGCCTAAGGTGAAGCGAGAGACTGACTTCTGCTTCACACTGATACCACAGACTGAATTGATGTGATACCTCTTCCTCTCCCTCCTCTCTCTCCATCTCTCTGTGGGAATTCTCTGACCCAGTTAGCTCCTCCACCAGGCAGCAGCAGAGTTATTTTTACATATTAACAGGAGACAATACTTTGTCCTCTGCTTGTCCTCCCCTCCTCGGTATGCTTCCTTCCGCTCCTCTCCTCCTCCATCGTAGCTGTTCCCATAATTTCTGCGCCTCTTCCCCCCTTTTCTATATTAGTCTCCATTGGCTTTGATCCTTTGTCCTCCTTTAGGGATGTAAAGGTTCATCAACTCCCTGCTTGGTTTGGTACAAGATACAGGCTTGATGGTTCAATATTATCACATAAGTTGAGCAAAATTGCTGACAATTATGCACATAAACAAAAGCAAATGACACGTTTTTAAATGTTATTTTAAGATCTCTGGAACAAGTTCTTAATTATACACCTGGGAATTTACTATTTGGTGTTGTACTATACTTGGTGCAGTGTGGCTAATGCTCTGCCATTGCACAACTAGAGAAAGGGCAATGTGTCTTGCATCATTGTGTTTCCGAATTAATTCACTCATTCACTAATCCCTATGTAATAAACACTTCATAGTTTGCTTAATATTGAGCTGTAAATTTAGATTTCAGACACTTATGACATTTTGCGTCATCACTGACAGATGTTGCACAGGGGAATAATTTTTCACTTCTAATTCAGAGAGGGGAGATGGTATAGTCTTAACATGTATGCAAATACTGTATGATTTAGATAAGTTAAATAAATAGACACCACATCATTCATTTTATATGCATTGTTTTCCTTTTATTGAATCTTGAAGGGCCAAAACCTCCTCTCCTCTTCTCTCCTCTCCTCTCCTCTCCTCTCCTCTCCTCTTCTCTCCTCTTCTCTCCTCTCCTCTCCTCTTTTCTCCTCTCCTCTCCTCTCCTCTTTTCTTCTCTCCTCTCCTCTCCTCTCCTCTCCTCTCCTCTCCTCTCCTCTTCTCTCCTCTCCTCTCCTCTTTTCTCCTCTCCTCTCCTCTTCTCTCCTCTTCTCTCCTCTCCTCTCCTCTTTTCTCCTCTCCTCTCCTCTCCTCTTTTCTTCTCTCCTCTCCTCTCCTCTCCTCTCCTCTTCTCTTCTCTCCTCTTCTCTCCTCTCCTCTCCTCTTTTCTTCTCTCCTCTCCTCTCCTCTTCTCTCCTCTTCTCTCCTCTCCTCTCCTCTTTTCTTCTCTCCTCTCCTCTCCTCTTCTCTCCTCTCCTCTCCTCTCCTCTTCTCTCCTCTCCTCTCCTCTCCTCTTTTCTCCTCTCCTCTCCTCTCCTCTTCTCTTCTCTTCTCTTCTCTTCTCTTCTCTTCTCTTCTCTTCTCTCCTCTCCTCTCCTCTCCTCTCCTCTCCTCTCCTCTTTTCTTCTCTCCTCTCCTCTTCTCTCCTCTCCTCTCCTCTCCTCTCCTCTCCTCTTCTCTTCTCTTCTCTCCTCTCCTCTCCTCTCCTCTCCTCTCTCTTCTCTTCTCTCTCCAGAGAGTAAAGGCACAGAGAGTGGTTGCAGGTGTAGACAGGTCATATATTCGCCTCCTAATGATGATGGATGGCAGGACTGCAGAGAGCGAGAACAGAGAGAAAAGTGGAGCGATGCAGGGAGATAAAGAAATAGCAGAGTAAGAGAAGACTGTGTTTATATTTGTCTGCTGGCAGGCAGGTGGTGGGAGTTTTAGTGATATGTTGATCCTCAAGTGTTTATATTGTTCTTGACATCTACCTGATAGCAAACAAACACATACACACACACACACACACACACACACACACACACACACACACACACATACACACATACACCTGTGTGGTGTGCGTGGTAACATCTGGTGTAGTGCACACTTCTGAAGACTCACATGCACCTTAAGCATGCGAACACACAAAGAGTCCCATCTCTGTCAGTCCTCACTTTTCTGCCCTTTTTGCAGAAGGAGAAGGCTCTGGCAATCTCTTGGTCTTGCTCTTACACTCTCTCTATCTCTCTCCTTCACACACACACACACACACACACACACACACACACACACACTCATTTTCTCGTCTCCACTGATGGCTTCACAAACAGTGATGTGCAGTTTTTAGTGGCATAATGAATTTTCTAAAATCTTTGCATCATCTCCCTGTACAGATTGACAAATCAGTAAATCACTATCTCTGCAGATGATCATATTGTCTTATCATAAAGGGAATCGTCAGTGCAAAGCAAACACACACTCCAAGAGATAGAGGCTATCGACAAACAAGTACGTGAAAGGATTAATCACACACTGTGATAAGATCCCCGTCAAAAAGAGAATTAAAAAAGAGAATAAATATTAGGTAATATTAGGAGTAGAGCTACAACTAACGATGACTGTTACTATCAGTGTTCATAAAAATAAAATACAAATGCGCATCACAATTTCCCAGAGCCCAAGGTGAAATTACTTGTCTAAAACCATTATATATTCGGTTACAAACATGTAAAGCAGAGAAAAAGCAACACATCAGAAGCTAGTACCTAAGTGTAGGTTGAAACCTCAATACTTTTTTGTTACCATAATGTTTGTACCTCAAAATCTGTCAAACACTGACACTGGCGTCAAATTTCTGGTAAGATTAGTCATCTTGTTTACTTGTTCTTTGATCAGATAGTTCCTGTTTTCATCAACATTTTGCCAGTTTTAGAGTCTCTTATTTAAGTAAAGCTCTGGTATGATCGTTGTATTTAGACAACATTTTACATTTGAGAAGTTAATATTTCTGAAGTAAAGTATCAAACCAAAAAAATGGTAGTTATGCCAGGCAATGTTTGGGATTTTTACTTGATAAATTACATTAATGATTAATCTAATCTCCTAATCTCAGAAGCTGATCAAACCAACTCTACTGTAGCTGCTGATGCTGAAGAATTGGTTTTTGATATCTGGAAGAAAGGGAGCACAGTCCTTACTCTGCCCCTACAACAGAAGCCAGGTTGTTGCTCTTTAGACATGGTGTCAGTACTGAATGGGAGGACACGTGGGGTCGCAAGCAATCGCATTCACCACACTACAGTTATTTTCTCACTGACAACCTTCTCTCAGCGCAGCTCACCCCTCTGCTATGTCACACCTTCCCATCTCAGACGTCCAATAGGAGTGTGAATGTAAGGTTGACAGATAGGAAGTGTTAAGACCCCATGTGTTGGGGTTACCACAGAGTACACCCACATACACACACATGCACACAGACACAGTGTTAAAGTCTCACCCTTTCCTAAGTACAGACAAGGAGGCAGGCTGTAGCTATGGCAACCCAGAGAGAGGGGAAATGATTGGGCAAGGCTTGGATTTGTTAAGAGCTACTGTATGAAGCCTAGGGCGAGACTTAGTCACTCTTTCTCATTTGGTGTGTGTTGATACAAGAGTGGGTGAGAGAAACACAAGGAGTCAAGACTTCCCTTGCTTATTCGTCTTCCTGTCTGTCTGCCCTTTTCATGTTCTGTTAGAGCACTCTGTCAGTTGTCAAGCTGACATGATAGATCTGGGTGAGCACAGCATTTACTTGCTGCAGCACGGCCTATAAACCTGGAAAAAAAGACTGTGAATTGCATCAGTTGCATACACTTGCATGCCTAATTGAATGAAATGAAACCCTTCACAGGGGAGATACAAAACAGCCGCAGAGAAGCTGTGACATCAAATAGACCATATAAGCCCAAATGTCGCACTGAAACACAAGCACATGTTCATATTTTGCCTTTAGAGGAGAACTCCCGGTTTTGACGTGATCTGGTGCCATTGAGAGTTGCAATACACTCTTGTGTCCTTTTACTCTTGTATCGCATCAACACAGCCCTTTACAGTATGCTGTCAAAAATTAGTTATTCCTGTAACATCATGACATGAAATGCACATTTACAAAATAGAACACATTAAAATATTTTCGGGAGGTGTTTTCTGTTCTATTTCTAGTCATTTCCTTGGTGTGTCAACTTTTATTGGCGAGTTCCATACAGGATGCCTAAGTTATGCATCCTACACGGCATTAGTGTCATTGATTTTATAGGGACCTATGCCTAGACATACAAGTGTGCCCACAAACCAGCACCAATTGCTGCAGCTGTATGGATAGAGGGGGTCTTTAGTGATGTTTGAAACAGGGGTGTCTTTGTAGATGTCAGATCACAACCAGCGACTGGGGCTCACTGTGTGTGTGTGTGTGTGTGTGTGTGTGTGTGTGTGTGTGTGTGTGTGTGTGTGTACTTTTTGCGTTCAGCTGTTACTAGAGCCTCAGCTCAGTGTCCCACCAGGAAAGGCCTATTTTCTTGTTACATTTTGAATTATGTGCTCGATAAATAGAAGGTACTTACTCATATTTGAAAAGAGGTATGGTTTTCTGGTCCGTGTCAGACTTTTCATAAGATAGACATTTTTCTATCATCATGTCACACAGCCCTTCAAACAGCTTTGCTTGAATAAACTGAATAACTCTACAGAATTTAGAGGGCTGTCCATGTGCCTTTTAGCAAAGCAAAAAGTTGCTGTACCACAATTTTGATTAGTACAGATGCCATTATCTCTTTTTTTTTTTTTACTTCTTTTTGTAGAACAAAGGGGAGAGGAACCCTTTGATCAATAGTGGAACGATACAATGCTGAAAAAGCATTGTCTTTCTTTCTAAATTAAAATCGTTCCTTTTCTAATTGGGCTTTTGGCCTTCAGAGAATTTAGGGGTTTTATTTCAAACTCAACATAAAAGTTAAGTGTGTCCTTTTGTTTGTTTGTTTGTGTGTGTGTGTGTGTGTGTGTGTGTGTGTGTGTGTGTGTGTGTGTGTGCGGTAGAGTTCATCGAAATTCTCTGTAATGTTTCTTGCGTCAAACCTGCAGTAGAGACTAATCATTTTACGACTATTCATTTTTTATGAGTAGTAGAATAGATAAGTGGCTTATTCTCAAACTCGAAATTTGTGATTCAGTCAAACTGGTCACTAGATCATTTCTTACAAGAGAAGGCTATTTAATTTCTCTGAACACTTGCTCCTGGGAATAAAGGAGTACAGTCAGCAGGAAATAACTCTGCAATAGCTGCATCTCTATGAGCTTAAATTGCTTTTATTGTTGAGTGGAAGGAGGCCGAGCAAAGCTTCCTGACCCACAAGAATGAGGAACAACAGGCTGAACCTGGAAACTCCCTGGCACCTCTCACTCTGTCTCCACTCCCTTGTTGCTTCTCCCAAGCTCATGCTCTACCTCTTTCACTTCACCATCAGCATCGTCATTTCTCTGTCATCTTATTTCACTGCTGAATTCTGCACTCTGTTGTGGCTCTGGCTAGGATGCAAACATGGATTTCATCAATGTCTTTTGTATACAAACCAGGTCTTTCCATCCTCGTTCCTGCTGTTAATCCGCGTCTCCTTCTCATCCATGTTTTCATATTGCCCCCCCACACACACACTCCATCCAGCCGCAACCCATCTCACCCTTCACCCTCTAGTTGTTTCCTGATTGGAATTCCAAAGCCAAGGCTAAGTCAGTGGAGATCTATGGGCCAGCCTGCCTTATATACTGAGGAAATACAGGAACAGAGAACCAATTCTAGAGCTTCCTCCAATGTATGTATGTGTGTGCGCCATGCATGTACATTTGTGGGCGAGAGAGGGCTTTGTTCCTCTTTGGCAAGTGGTTCTCTATGTACTGCAGTCTTTCTGTACATCATTTGAAGTTATGCGGCTGTGTATGTTTTATATCTGTGACTTGTCTGGTTACCTGCACCTTGGGCTAGGAAATGGACAGACTCTTAACTTGCACGCACAATACCATACATATACACACTGGTCTCAGAAGTCTTTGAACTGAATTAATTCAGAAAATTGCCCCTTTATGTTTTTAAACGCATACAAATCGTGCATGCAACCGCATCAATGTAATGAAAATGATTTCTAACGGAGATTATCTGGATTAGGATTACATGTAATATTTTTAAATTGAGAATGAGGTTAGGGATACTCTCTCACATCATAATTACTGTTAGAGTGTATGAATATTAAAAAGGGATTGTCATTGTAATTTTATTTCACAAATTGAATAGCAAAACAAATTTTGAATGAAATGAAATGGTCTGTTATGTTTTTATGAAAGCACAGTGGTGTTTCACAGCAAGATCAAATGCCTCCCATGACATGTCAATCTCACTCAGACTCAAAGCTAAAGGAAATGTCAATGACCACATTTTCACAGACTGCAATATTAATAAAATAATCTGATATACTAAATAAGCAGCATTTTCTGACTGGTCCATGATAATAATAAGGCCTGGAGCACAGGACCAAACATAATGCAAAGATGGTTAGAGATAACACAAAGTAAAATCAACAATGTCACCTTATTGTATTACTAGATGACCAACACACTGTACTGAGGAAGCCTGAGAAATGGTTCACAGT
Source organism: Enoplosus armatus (assembly GCF_043641665.1). Taxonomy (NCBI): domain Eukaryota; kingdom Metazoa; phylum Chordata; class Actinopteri; order Centrarchiformes; family Enoplosidae; genus Enoplosus; species Enoplosus armatus. The sequence continues at coordinate 12,164,394 of NC_092197.1, read as the reverse complement.
AATACAGCTTCACTTGTAATGATGTTTAAAAAACAACAAATGTGTGCAGCACAACAGAATTGAAGCAAAAACGGCCATTTTAATAACATTAAAATTGTTTAAAAGCTAGGGTCTCATGCAGCATGTGAACCAGAAAGCACAATCCTGGCTGAACTTGGTACGTTCAGATGGAGAGACAAGAGAGAAGACTAACTGGACAGACTGGTTAATGTGTGTGTTTTATGGGGGCATGTGAACTCGTGTGTACCCATGGCTTTTTGTGTAGGTTTCCATGTTGGTGGTGTGTATGTTTATATGTTCACAATGTGTGTTTTTGGTTACATTTCTCTAACCCCTTCTCTGATTAAAAAATGACAATCCCTGACACTGACAATCTGTCACTAACAAGCTCAATTTCATACAGGTTGTGTTTTATGCAGTGAGTCAGGTTCTTCTACCACCTACTGTAGCATAAAATTATGTCTTTGTTTATGCTCCATTGCACCATTGCTTCTGAGTTTGACACCTAGCATCTTATTTCTCACTATCAGTAATGGTTTACAAATGAGATGTGAAGGGTTGCCAAATTAAATAATGCTGTCGACTGAAGGTTTATTTTTCTCTCTCATGAGCACTCTATTGAGAACACGTGTCACTCAATGGAAACCATTATCTGACAGTATGTCTCCAATAGCCCCCATAGAAGTGCTCTGCTACAGAGAGAAGAAACACATATCTGTGATGAGTTGTTTTTTCCCCATCTTTTAGAGGTGTGAAAAATGATTTACAAACCTAGTCTACATGCCATACTTTACCTTTGCCCAATACATCTGGTTTTCTGTGGAAAAATAACTAGATATTTAGATATAATATTAACATCCCTCAATTCAGTTTGACTTCATGCAGCACTTTTGTTTGTGATGTGACTTATATGTCAATTCCATATTGAATATGACGTACAGTTTGTAATATTTGTTAGTATCAAACTGTAATCACTCCAACAGATTGCTGACTGCCATGTTTTAATGATGATCAATCTTTTGCTTGAAAAATTGATTTTGCACCTGTTGCACCTGTCTGTTATTAATTAATTTTTAATTTGCTTGTTTTTCCCGTGTATGTTTTTTGGCAGTTGTTCCGCACTCAAAGAAAACACAGGCTATATATCCTATTTAACTTCTTGCTTAGCTGTTCAAGGACCTGTATTATAAACTGTAGCAGTCGTAGTTTTGAGTCACTGTCCAAGACACAAAATGCTGAATAGTGTGTTTTTGTTTAACACCGCCTGCAGTTTTCAAACAACTTCCACAACTCTCACCAACCTCATTTTCATGCTCACCTCCTCTTGTCACATCTAGTTGTCCAACTGTCAGTTTTTCTAAACAAAGCATACAAAATTATGAAAATGAAAAAATGAAATGGAATGTGTCAATCTAGACATTACCCAAATATAGATAAATACAAAGTTAAAGGGTTTGCAATACTTAATAAGACAAAATAAGATTTTTAATTAGGTTGTAATGATTGGTTTGAAATGCGTTTTTTAAGTTCTACAGGGTGATTTGCATCAGAATGCGACTGGGAACCAGTTTGTCTTGTGGCACCATGACATTACATCCATTACACCAACCAACACCCACCTGAGTTATGTTCTATTATACAAGGTGTGACCACTTCTCCAAACAACACAAAGCAAATACTGTAGATTGGTTCTGCTTTGATTTTCTTGGCTGTGTGTCTCGTGTTTGTAGGAGGGCGCACCGCCCTCTGTTCGTTGTATCCGGTTTGTCAGGATCATCACTGTTAGACTTCGCTACACAGTGAGGGACATGTGATTACATAGTATCTCAGAGGGTTGTATTTTATGCATTGTAAACTGTACATAGACACTGGACTGTATATGGTTTGTTTGGATTATTGCTGTTTTTTCAGACATCTAACTCCCCTCATAAACACTATGACAATGGCAGTTAGGTAAAGGAGATTCTAATTTATAAATAGATGTAGTTGAAACCTACATCTGAATATTTAAACAACTTTTCAGTTGATAAATAAGTTTCTACAAGGTAGTGTGAAGGTGAAAAGCTACAGGTGCTTATTGCTTTATGGTTGTACATCAGACTTCCATAGCAATGCTGGGAACATAAAAGAAGAATTGGTTGGCAGCGCATTATACAAGCTTTGGAAAGCGGATAATGTTGGGATAATTCAGCTAATAGGCAGCTTTTCTCAAAGTCAAACATGTCTTAGAGGAATAAACTATAACTTTCTCTGAAAGTCTGTGATACAGTGCTACATGTTTCAGGCTCTGTAATCTGTTTGCATGGAAGGAAAATGTGGAAATGAAACTGATGTTGCGTGCACGTATTTATGTAGAGACATGTATGCAAATGAAAAGGGAGGGCCTACTTTCTCTGCAGGAGCAGGGTCTCAATTTTCTGGTCAGTGAGTGTTTGTGTTTTTCCACAAATAGTTTACTTCAGTTTCTCTCCCTTCTTACTGTCACTTCTTCGATTCTTTCGCTCTTTCCTAGCCTCAGTCCCCTCTGCCCTGTCCCCTCTGCCCTCACCACTTCCCCACTGCCCTTTTCTGGTGATGTTTGCAGAAAGGTGATGAGAAAGTAACATAACAATGAGGGTCTGCTGTACACATAAGTGAATCAGTCATACTTCAATAATTACTCTTATCGCACAGAGATTAAAGATGCCCCCCCCGCTCTTGCCTTGAAAACAGTTTTTTTTCTTAAACATATCAGTGGAGTGTGTACGTGCATATACTGTGCAGGGAAATGCATGATACTTAAATAACTATTTAAGTACACAAGCATGTCTTTATTTGCACCAAATTTGTTTTGGATGTTTCAGCTGATTTCAGTCAAGCTGAACATGATCCTTAAGTGCTGTCGTACTGATGTTAACTGACCTTTGATCTCGTGTCCTCTCAGGTGCTGAACCCTGCCTGCTCTGACACCGTGACTCCAGACAGACACAGTAGTGGCTGACAGACACTGATAAATAAGTGGGCATATAAACAGACAGAAGGACAGAGGGAGGTGAGTGGAACGAATAAGGCAATCCATTCTTATCTCGCTGTCTATATTTCTCTATATATTCTATCTTTTTGCTTTGTGTTGCTCTGTGTGTGAAGGGCTGCTGCATGAATGGTGGCTCATTGTTTACATTGCAGCCCAATCAGCCAAGAAACAAGAGAAGCCCTGTGGCAAAGAGGTTGGTTAACACCCCTGCTGAGCCCAAGAATGAGTGTGTTTGTCTGTGCGTCTGTATGTGTTTGTTATGTCACTTCAGCCTGAGTTCATGTGGAAAGAGTCAAGATCATTATGTTCACGAGGAGGCAGTGGTTTTCACCCTGCACTGTGAGGAATTCCTCTCAGTGTGTTGCAAGTACTGAGCAACAAGAATGGCAGCACAGATCTGCCCTTTTTCACATGTTGACACGAAAGCTTTTTGAGGCCAAGAAGAGAAAGCTTGTAAGTGGGACAGGTAGCATTGAATCTAATGTTGGTAAAAGTTTTCTTCTCTCGACCGATATATCTCATGCCCTCCTACTGTATCTGCTCACCTATATGCATTCTTTACTCATCTGTGTATCTGAGTAAACAAAAGCCCCACGTTCACCTTGTGGCCTGGTCTTTAGTATTAATGTACGCTGAGGATGCTTTTAGGGTAGACACATTTTTTTGATCACAGTAGCTCAGGGGCTGTGGTCCGAGTGGTTGCAGAGTTCACCCACTGCTTTGGTAAAACTGCCTACTTATGTATGCAAAGTAGCTTTTATGCAATTCACCCGGCGGCCTTCCCCCACTATCATCTCAGTGGGAGTGTTTTGGGGTCTGCATGTCTGTGTTTATGTGTAAATAATTGATTGCTGTAGAGGTTTTTTAGTGGATCGCTGGTGAGACTGAAGCAGGCAGAAAAGGCTGCTCCGCTCCACAGTGTGCATAACATAACCTTACAATGTCTGCTGCTGCTCAGCGGGCTCTCTGTGTCGTCTGGGGCGGCCTGTTGGTGTACAGTCAGTTTAGTTGGTGTTAGTGCTGCGGAAATGAATTGAATCACAGAATCACAGGAAATCCAATCATTAAAATCATTTTTCAAGCCAAAGTACACAGTAAAGCCGCACATTAGCCGGGTTTGCCGCTTTTCTGTGTTCTATGTCACTGTAAATTTAAGATGTCTGACTTGAAGCTCTGAAAAATTGTGCACTTTTCACAATTTCTAAACATGTTTTACACTAAATGATTAATTGATTCAACTAAAAAGAATAACCCATTAATTGATAGTGACAATCATCAGTAGTTGTAGCCCTAGTTTGTATGGTGTTTAACAGTTACAGGGTGATAAGCCAAACAGTGTTTTCTGGTTATGTCACATACTGTACATCTTGTTGTGTTTTTCCAACAAGAAATATCTTCGCCATAGAAGCCCCCCTTCTTTGCATTTCCCCCTCTCTTTTTTTTCCACACTTTAATTTTTCAGTCTTCTCTACTTTCCGATATCTTACTTGGCCTTCTATCACTGAATGTCTTTATTTCTCTCTGCCTCATCCTCGCTTTTTCTTCTTCTTCCTGTGTGTCATTCCTTCTCTCTTTCTTGCCCCTTAGCCGCAGTGTCCTTGAGAAAGCAGTGACTTTGCCGGTGAGCGCAGCAGAGCGCATCTCTCTCTCTCTCTCTCTCTCTTGCTCACATGCTCTCTCGCTGACACTCACTCAACGCACACACACATTTGGTAGGTCCATGGCAACACTGTCAAGCAGAACCAGCCCTTACATGTCTCTTTCCTTTAGTCTCCATAAATAATTCATCACCCGTAACACTGGTTGTACTTTATGCAAATATTGACAAACCTATTGCAGAGAAAATTGAGTTGTTTCCGGTGTAGAGCACAATCTTTTGCCCGCTTACTCTTTCCAGAAACATATAGTAAATCATCAACAAACTGCTGACACAAGCAAAATATCTAAGCAATAGAGCGTTCCCCAAATCAGTTGTTCAGAAGGAAGTGAAAGGGAGTTGTAAGCTTTTAATTAGTCAATAGATATTTTTATTTTTTAATGTTTGTGGCTACTCGTCACATCCCACAGGGACATGCTCTGTGACATAAAAGATGACACTGGGTCCAATAAAAAGACAGCCAATAATTCAGGGTTTCAGTTAAATTCACTTAAAGGCTCTTGGTTAGATGATTGGATGTTTAAGAAAACTGGATTTAGGGCATAAGTTCAATTACTCTTCCTCAAGCTTTGTTACAGAATTCGGACAAATTGCCCTCAGCTGATACTGTAGTTAGCCTGCCAGCATGGGAATGTGATCCCTTTGTGCCCTCCTCCTCATTAAAGGTGCCCTCCGCTAATCTTGGATCATGATGGCCCATTGTTACAGTTTTCCGTAGCTTTTGAAATATAGATGGAGTGTGATTGTCTGGTTGTAAGATGAGATGTTATAGTCTCTTGATGGGGTTTGTTCTCATTGGTCTCTGTTTTCCATTGGAGTTCATGGAGTGCGTATTGGGTCACTGCTTTTTCCTGCAGCCTTACGTGTTTCCTGTAGGATATCAAGTGTCTTGTTGTTACCTAGCTGCAGTGCTATGTATGGCAGATGTGTTTTGGTTATTGCATCCTGAATGTTTAGCATAGATGGCAGTCAGGTTGAAATTATATATACACTGATATGTTGTAATCTACAAATTTCTATTTTAATCTATATTACATCTACATCTATATATCTACATTAACACACTTGTGCACTTCATGACAGTGTCTCAGTGTCACCATGTTATCTCTCTGTCTGTACGTATCTCTTGCACTCTTCCTTTATGTCCCACGTTCAGCTGAAAATGCTTCAGTAGCCATGGTGACCATTCCCAAGGGGAAAAGTTGAGGCTGAATCTCTTTCTCACTCTCTTTTCCCTCCTTTGTCTCATGCCTTGTTGCAATCTAATGCTTTCCTCGCACACAAACACAAACACACACAAACACACACATACACTAGCATGCCAGAATCTAAAAGCAGAGGAGATGCAGTTTATGAGTCACAATGTTGTTTTGGTTTGAGTTTAATTAAGCACTGGTGTAAAATAAGTGACCTAATTGCTGAGAAACACTGAGGACAGAGCTGAAGATGAATTTCTTTTTTTCTCAGTTTTCTACAATTTCTTTCTTTCTTTCTTGTTAGTGACCATGACAAAAGAGGCTGATGGAGAACGGCTATTGAAAGGGAAGGAAGGAAGATGAAATGAGAAGGCAAAGTAATTTCCTAAGAAGTGGGAGCTTGAAAAAGTTCTCGTTCTGATGGGTTATTCTGTGGTTGACTATGAGCTGTTCGTGTGTTTCTGGTTGTGTGTTGTATGCCTCCTCTGACAAAGGTAATTACTTTTTTTGTAACCTGGTCCTTATAGACTTGCATCATGCATCCATCCAAAAATATGTTTTTGTGCTGTTTGATCAGTTTATTTTAATTTCTCTTGTAATTAACCTTTTAAGAAATAATTTAATTGGAATGTAATAGGAAAAATAAAAGGTTGAAAATGATTGGAATTATCCTTTAATCTGTAAATCTCAATCTGTGGTTTTAATGGAGGTGGCCTTGGGCAAGACACAGTCTGAAAGACAAACTGGATTTTTATTTTTTAAATTGCAGGAAATTCAGTTTTGTGAATTCATAATAATTAATTGCTAATCATTAACAACAAGTTATTCCCGTGGCTAGGTAAGGTTTGTTTTAGTATTAATATAAAGCATTTTATTATAAAGACATTTCAGCGATGGCTTCTCGATGACTCTTTTTCCCTTCACACCCTCTCCCTTGTTCTTTCATCCCCCTTCCTCCCCTTCCTTCCTTCCTGTCTCCACCTTTCTCCGCTCACCCATTTTGGTCCATCTCAGTTTCCCACTTTCTTCTGCTATTCTTCCCATGCAGTTTTTATCCTTCACTATTTCGCCCTCTTCTTCCCTTATTCCCTTTCTTCAGCCTGACACGTCCCTCCATTCTTCTCACCTCATCTAAACCACTCACATCCTGTCATTCAGCCTTTTTCACTATCTCACTCATTTATGTCATCCTGCTTTCTATCTTCCTCCATCCACACACACACGTCATATGGCGTCTCCCTCTCTTCACCACATACTGTAAACCTTGTCTATCTCCCGCAGTCTGCTCATTTTTACCCTTTTATTCCCTTGTTTCTAACCATGCATTTTCTCCCTCTCTCCCACCGTACACCCCATCAGCCCCGCCCTTCCTCTCCTCTCTCTCTCTCTCCTCCTGTTCCTTCCTTTCTCCCCTCCGTCCTCTCCCCTGAGTCGGAGAGACAGACAGGAAGGAAGTGTGTAATGAAACGGCCGTATCGAGCACACTGCCCAAATTGACCTCGAATGAATGGAGTCACTGATCAGCCCCTGCTAAAGCAATGCAGATGAAGAAGTCGGGGGGGGGGGGGGGGGGGGGGGGGTAGCACACATTTTATGAATACTCCCATCAGACAGAATGAGTACACAAGCACGTTTACTTTGTCTATCTGTGAATCAAAGTGCACAATCAACAACGCTATGTGTGTGTTTATGTGGGAACTCATTTAAATGTTATTCTATTACTAGTGAACAGTATTTGAAATAATATAAGTATAGGAAATAACTTTTTCCTGCTGAATTTTGACTGAAATTGATAGTTGGCCATAGATTTCAGTCTTTTGAGCTGAAGGGGGAAGCAATCTGCATTCAAGAGATTTTCTCTCTTGTTTGTACAGAGAAGCAGACAGGCGAGGCAACAGCTAAAGAGAGTGAAATTTAGAAAAACACTGACAAACAGGAAGAGGCAGAATGACAGGATCCTGTGAATTAAATTTCTTAAAAACACTTGATCCTTCAATGTGATTTGGCTTTCGTAATATATCTTGCTAATCTGCTCATCTGCCTCCGCCCATCACACTACTGCTTTTATTAATGAAAATGGACATAGAGAGAAAGAGACAGACAGAATGGACACACCACTGGGATACCAAGCCGAGATACAGTATGTGTGCGTGCGTGTGTGTGTGTGTGTGTGTGTGTGTGTGTGTGTGTTTGTTTGCCAGCTTGCCTGCCAGTGTGTGTTGCCGGGTAGAAGCCCATTAGGGAATTAGTACACATCTGGACAACCGCACTGTCCTCATGTGCTCACAACTCGTAACATACAGTATACGTTTCAACAGTAGGAGGGTTTTAAGTCAACCACTGACCTACTGGACTCCTCTACTTTGTGTTCTCCATATCGATGTATTTACCAGTCGATTCTCTGCAGCTCTTTTTAATTTAAGAATTTAAAAATTTAGAATTTAGTAATTGAGCCAGAATGAGTTTTATACCTTTTATGTTAGGGTTAGGGTTAGGGTTAATGTCTCAAAATTTACAAATGAGATGACAATTCAATAACTTGATCATTTGCTGTGTCGCTAACTCTCCTTGTTTGCTATTTATTTATTTGTTATTTTATTATTAAATAATAGTGTCAGTAGGAAACCGACACTGCTTTTTCACTTAAATTTGACAGCTGGCGTTCATGTGTGTTTATAACTAGATAAAAATGCACAAACCTGCTCGGACAAACACATACACAAAGGGGTGGGGGTGTAACAGCTTTGTGTGTTGGCAAACATGAGCTTAGTGGTGAAGAGCCTTTCAAGCAGGATTAAGCTGCTAAGTGTCAATGGAACAGACAAGTAGGCCAAAGACCACTAGAATATCACTTACACTGCACCAATCGGTGTCAGTGTTCCCGTGTGTATGTACGGTGGTATGTAAAATAGGTACAGTACCAGGAAGTGTGCCGTAGATTAATGGTGGAAGAAATCAGCAGGACACACATGCACACACATACACACACATACACGCACTGTACGCACATTCAAAAGTCTTCTCACAGACTATGGACTGTGGAGCCTCGGCAGAGTCCTGGCAGGACCATCTGTTCCTGCTGAAATCAGCACAGCAGGAGCCACCAGTGCACACACGCACACACCACACACACACACACAAACAAACACACAGTTGCAGCATGCTTCAGTTCTGGCATAGTGATAGTCTATTTATTCCCCACACTGACGCAGTTGTGTGTGTGTGTGTGTGTGTGTGTGTGTGTGTGTGTGTGTGTGTGTGTGTGTGTGTGTGTGTGTGTGTGTGTGTGTGTGTGTGTGTGTGTGTGTGAGTGGCAGTTAAGTTTCAGTTAAAAGTAAGGTAATTGTATGGAGAAGACAGGTGTACCTGAGATGACTAATGCTGCGCTAATTTTAAGATCATGTAGCTGCACAAACACATAACGTAGACAGACAGACAGACAGATTCATCTATCCTTGTTAGTCAGTGACCCCGAGGCTCTCCAGTCTGACCCTCCGCCAGCAGGAACTGCGCACACATACAGCTTTTCTCCATTTTAATAATCGACCGAGGGGAGTTACACCCTATCTGTTTCCCTCCCAGAAGCAACATCAGCGTTTTCTCTGCTTTCTGCCATCTCATCAATACTCTGTGTTCTGACCTAACCTGGCCCTCACCTGGACCCAGTCAAGACAGAACTACAGTGTAGTGGTTAAAACATATGCAGGGAGTCTTTCCCAGAAAGGCCTATGCTTACACATATAGAGAAGACAAAAGTGAAAGTGGTAACTAAAGGTAGCTCAGTCATTGATTTCTGTGACCACAGCACATAAATCAATGACTGGGTTCAACAAAAATTTGACCTAACCTTGTCCTGTTGATAATATGGATTCAAATACCAATTTGAATCAATAAACCAAAGCATGGTAATGTATCTTGTTTCCAAGGCACCTGCATTTGTCGGCTGCATCAGGCTGCGTACTATACGGTATATATAGTGTGTTCGGTTCTTGTCCTTATTGTTGGCATCACTGACGCACTTCTTGATGGCAGGTTTTCAAAAGAAGCAAAGACGCAATTAACGGTCATAGCCATTGGACTGTTGAAGCCTGTTATTGTGGCAGAAGTGGACCTACAGTGTTTAGTCATTCCACCAGCCATTTTTTTAATGAAGGTCGTTTATAAAGAAAACATTGATGTTGAAAAACTTAAATGGTTAGTGGTACAGCAGGTTAAAATGGTCATTTAAATAGAATTAGTTCTTTAATCTGGAAGCATGTATGAATGTTATGATGACCTGCAATGTTGAGATTTTGACTTGCTGGTGGAGTTACACAAAGGGTCAGTGGGATCTCCAAAACAGAACATAGAAATGGCAATGTGGTTACCAGAATGGCTTTCAATAAGAAAGCAATTTCAACTACTATTTTGTCTGGATATTGTTGTAAATAGAATAGAAACCTGAAGGGTATCCCATCACAAAAGAAATAATATACAAACATAAACAAATAAGGATGACAAACAGAATTGAATGTGATACCAGAAAGGCGGAGACTGAAAGACTGGACGTGTAGTTAAACAGCAGGAAAACATAAGAGAAGTAAGAGAGCTAACATAAACTGGAACAGACCAGGTGCATAAGTTAAGAACAGTGGGCAAATCAGTGTGTTAGGCAGTAGGAGAGGTAATTGCTTTTGTGTGTGTGTGTTCAGTGGAGTTAGTGTGCCAGTGTGATACTGTGGTAAATCAGATATATCCATCTATATTTTTTTCTTCAGAATATGTGGTCATTAAAATTGGGTCGTCCTCCCCTGTTCCCTAGAATATCCATAGATAAAATGCGTATCAATGAATGTTTCAAAAGTCTAGTCCACAATTGTATAAGTCACAGGAAAATTGCGTTCAATATTATTCCAACTATAATGTTAACATGGAAATATTGAAATGAAAACCTTGTTCTGTGGACTGGAATTGAGAGCTATAGACAGTGTTTTCTGGTTGCAATTGGCTCTTTTGGCTTTGAGAGAGATGCAATGAGGAAGAAACAGGAAATTACCATTACGCACATGCAGTACATACCTGACACCATGTCCCTGGCGTCCTTCGTTCTAATATCCTTACAGCATGTGTTGAGTCTGCTGCATAGTCCTGCATTAATGAGACATAATGCACACAGTATCTACAGCATGTCACTTTCTCCTGATCATGTCTCTACTATATAGGGTGTATGTTAAAGAGAAGTGCATGAATGCTGATAGCTTTTGAGTAGTCTGGTGTCTTTCTGTGCGTTGTGCAGATGAAAGCTTAAGAATCTGTGAGCAGGAAGAAAATGTTCTTGTGAAAAACACATTTTTTGCAGCATTTGAATTCAGTCCCAAGATCTGCAGTTCACAAAACTAGCTGCTTTCTCTTGCTACTAACTCTTCCTTTACATTTCCATTAAAGGAGCCTCTCACTGGTCTACCACTCTCTGTTCCTTGCAATCTACTGATTATATAGCATTGCTTGTTTGTTAATTGCTATTGCTGGTAGATTCACAACACAAGAATTGTTTCCTCAAATCTCTTTGAGTTTGCAAGAGGCCTGTTTTCGATATTTCTCTCCTACAAACAATTAAGGGTGATCTCGCCATTGCAGTTCCAGGTATCTGTGAACTTGGGCGGGACAGGTTCTACTCAGTGTAGTTCCGCGTTCACAAAACGGATGGTCGGTGATCTTGCACTTCTTGATGCTACTGAAAGATGTTTTTTTACATCTTTGCTCACAGAGATTGGTTTGTTTCCATCGATTCGTTCCCCTCTAATATTTATTAAGTGTTTGGTAGTGGCCCTGTCAGCGCTACTGGCCAAACATTCCTCCCATATTTAAATTACTTGCTGGTTATTTGTTATTTCCACAAGTTGGGAGCAGGCAATTGGGCACGATATCCTCCGATATGTGTGCCAGTAAAGCCTCACAGTAAACAGCTAAGGCAACCTTACACCCAGTCAGCAAGCAGCTTATCCAGGCACATCTCTCAACTCTCAGTGAAACACACTGTCTTCCTTTAACTGCAGGGCATGCTGACAGCAGCCTCCACAGTAGTGCCATTGGACCTTCTCTCACATGTTCTTCAGATCTGGATAAATGGTCTCCACATAGACACCAAATGGCACAAAAACAGGGGGGTCAGAGTGTCCAACCTTTGCCTCTGGCCTTAAAGCCATAAGGAGGACAATGGATCTATCCAAGAGGTTTCCCTTTTGAAGTGTCTCTCATGTTTTCCCAACTTGAGACTTTCGTTAGACTAAACACCACCATTTTCACACCCTGGTGGCTGTTACTGTCCTTTTCTTATTCTCAAGTCTTCTTATCTGCAAAGGAAATACTTCATTTATTCTTGAAAGGTATGTAAGTGTAAATCTCACCTCTGTCTTATCTGGAAAGAAATGTAGGTGCTTATCTGAGAAAGAAATTATTGTTCATTTCTGGAGAGGACATCAGTTGTTTATGGGAAGGAAAAGCCCTCACAAACTAAAGTTTTATAACTGAACTGTTCGGTGTCATTGTCAATGAGTTAAGTAAATCAGGATGTTCAATGTTTGTTTATCAAGATGTAATCCATTGTTTTGTTGGCATATTTGTAGTGCTTGTAATAGTTGTTAAAATATGCCTTGATGAAGTTCACAAAAACCCTACAGCTGTCAAGTAGTCTTTGCTGCTCTCTGTGTGCTAATGGTAGCAACTTTTTTATGTTTCAAAGGTCAAAGGTCATACTGACTATCAGCAAAACTGTGAGAGAAACTAAAAGAAAACCATTAAATCTGAACAGCCTGTTTGCAGTCTAGTCTATTAAAGTCTGCTATACTGGATATACAATTGGCAGCACAAGAGAGGATGAAAGAGAAAAAGCAGAAATGAGGAGATAGATGAAGAAATGAGATGTTGTAAGGTTGGAGGAGAGATAGGATAGGAATAACAAAGTTTATGTGGGAAACAGACAGAAAATACAAGAGAGTTTGTAGAGAATCTTAATGTTCATCAAAATTCAGCCATGCATTTTTACATTTTCAAGAAGAACAGAGACTACACTCTTCTTTACTGTTTCCTTTGAACATGTGGGAGCTTTTCTCCGCTATCTCCTCTGCAGTCAAAAACTAAACTGTTTTTCTACCTCTCGATTCCCACCTCTCCCTGTCTCAGTGAGCCTCTCTCTTCCTGTAACAGTCTATGTCTCTGACTACTTGTCTCTCCATCTGTCTCTGTTTCTCTCCCTCCTGCTGTCTCACTCTAGTAGAGAAATAGCCGGGCATACTAGCACCTGTTTACACAATGCATGCTCCTTCGCAAAAGAGGTGGCTAGAGAGAGGTGTATGGGAGCGTGATTCTGCATCCATTCTGTTTATTGTGCGCCACCTGATCCTAAGAGTTCCATTATTTGTGTGTGCTTGTGTGTGCTTGTGTGTGTGTGTGTGTGTGTGCGCATGTTTGTCCAACTCATTACCACACACTTTTGCAGATGTTGTCCAGATGCAAACATTATGGCACAAATAACCCTGGAGCCTGCCACACACAAGTCAGTACGAACAGCCTTTCAGGTGTATAATGAATGTTTAAACATGGGTCAGAAATAGCATTGGTGTGCAAAGCATTCATGAGCCCTAAAATACCTGACCTGGGAATAGTTATATGAGAGAGAAAAGAGAGAGTCACGCTCTAAAATAACACACAAACTTAACTGCCAGAAACATCACCCACATTTACACCTGCTCATTTCTTTGCAAAGATTAGCTTCACAGTAGGTCTGCTTCACTGGAGTGTATAGAGGCGTCTGTGTAGTTGTTGGTTTAGAAAAAGAAGAGTACGACATGTGACAGCAGGGCAAGAGCTGGAACTAATGCACAGAGCTGCATATGTACTTCAGCCCGTTACCTCATGAAGGGTCCCTCAGCATCAGCTTTTTTTAACGCTAGATGAAGAGACGAAGGCTCTCATGTCTGATAGACAAGAAGCTTGAGTATAAGACCACAAGATTTAAGTGTCAAATAAGTCATACTGAATGAATTTAACGCTGAAGTAATGAAAAGAAATAACGGGGAGGCGATGACGAGCAAGGTGGAAAGTAAAATACGTACATTGATGCAAGCTTGTATAAAGTAAATCAGTGCTCTGTCTGGACTTTGTTTTTGAGATGGTATTTTATTCCAAAAACTGGGGCAGAAAGCTTTTCCCTGGGACAGGGCCCAAGGCTTTCTCAGTTATAATCACACTACAGATGGTTTTTATAGTAGATCATTAGCTTTGGGGTTCTCTAAAACTCCCTAACTCCCTAAAAAAAAGATACTAATTCTGTGACAGTAAAACATTGAGGTGTTTTATAAGTCATTCTGGTCGTGGCTGTAATGTTAGATTTCTCCTCCAGCTATTCTGGCATGTAACCAGCCATCCATCGAAGGTCCTTTCACTGGTGAAATAATGACAGTGTTTCTTAAGTCTTGGGATCCTGCTGGCTCTGTGGCTGGTGGATGAAACACTTCATTTCCAACGGTGCTGCAATCACTATACATTAGTCTACAGCATTATACAGAGTTCGAAAGCAGAATGATTCGAAAGGCTGATAATCTGATTTGCAATATTAAGCAGATAACCAAACCTCTAAAAGGGAATACATGGGGAAAATAAGCTCCTCCAACACTAATTAGCACACTCTCTCTGGCTTTTGTCAATCCCCTGTCTCCCTTCACTCCGTCTCTTCCACTGCTCATCTTATTTGATGGTTATCAGATGAGAAAGGTGTAAATTGCTGCTCAGAGCCATCTCAGCAGATTCCCCCAGCTCAGCTATCTCTCCTTCATCTTTCAGTCAGTTCCCATCCCTCGTTTTGATTATCCTCTGCCTGATTCCTTTCTTCTCTGTAGGGAAAACGGGATATAATCACCAACTCTTGGCGCAGGAAGGTCACGGCACAGATGTGTGTGTGTGTGTGTGTGTGTGTGTGTGTCTGTGTGTGTGTGTGTGTTTTCCCATATGCGTAAACTTCTAGGAGAAATATATTCAATAACTGTGTAACCAAATTGAGGTGATGGTGGTGGTGTCTGCACACATGACTGTGTGTGTGTGTGTGTGTGTGTGTGTGTGTGTGTGCGCATTTTAAAGCCATCAGCCACCACCAGCGTTAATGAGGCAAGGCTTCTGCCAGTTTGTCCCCTTTTCTCCTCCTCCACTTCTCTGGAGAAAAAACACACAATCACACATTAATGACCCATCAGGATAGTGTTAATAAGAGAGAAGAAGGAAAAATGGAGAATGGGTGCTGGTGGGAGGTGTGCAAATAGAAATGGAGGGTGGATGCGGGGAGAAATGTAATAATTGGTCAGTGTGAGCCCAAGGACGATGAAGCCACAAGAGGACTTCTGAACAAAAAGGCAGATCCAGTTTGTACAGGCAACACGCAGCCGTGCAAGTGAACATATAGTCGCCCTCAGTTCCTGTCGGAGACAGAGGAGGGTGGGCATACTGTAGGCCACATATTATTCAAACAACATAGGCATTCTGTTTTTATTATATTTTTAAACCATAATGAACGGTGTGTTTTTCATTTGCATACACTTGACTTTAATTAAGGAAAAATGAGAAGAAAAGTGCCATGAGAGAGAAACAAAGGGGGGAATTGGTGTTGTTGTTTATCGTTGAATTGCTCTGATAATGAGAATCGAATGGGGGGCTGGCACGTTGCTATTATGCCTCTTGGCAGGGTGTCGGTGTCTGTGTGCATGCACTATAATCATGTGCATACAATCCTAAGTGGCCAAGCCATGTTGGAAGGGAGCTTACCCCCCCTCCAGCAAGGAGTGTTGGCTGTAAGGTAACTGGCAAAACACAAGTGCATAGACGCAGACACTGCTGCTGCCAGGTGTGTTGAGGAGGTAATTGTCAGTGTGGCAGGCCAGCTGCCAGTGGCTTAGAGAGGGAGAGCTGGAGAGAAAATGAGGAGCAGCCTCTGGTGAAGTCTGTTTGCCCGAGGGGCCAGCTCAATATCTGTGGTTGCTGTTTATCCGATTCCCCTCTGTCCCCTCAAACCACTTTGTGTTCTCCTTATAGTTTCGCTCTTTGCCTCTTGTGCCCTCTCTCCTCGTCCTGCTTGCTCCCGTTCATGCTCATTTCCCATTCTCTCCAGTTTTCTTTCCTCTAACTACTCACTGCATTGTTCCCTCTCTTGCTCTGGATCCCACCGAGCTTTCACCGAGAGGCTGCAGCATCACCACAGTTCAATGCCCCAACAGGTCTACTCCAGGAGAGACCAACAATCACATGTGTGTTTATCTTTTCTGTCCCCTGACAGCATCCAGATAGAACCCTGGATGTATGTAGCCTCAAGATGATGAGATACTCAACATAGACACTATGTTGAGACACTGTTTATTTATATATATAAAAAGAAAAACGGCAGATAATAGTTCTGCAAGGTGCAGCAGAGAGCAGAGATATACCGTCTGGTGTCTGTAATGGACTTTAATGGATGCATGTGTACTTTCTTCCCCATGAATGTCTGTATTGATTCCAATATCAGTGCAGTGCCTGCTTAATCTAATTTCTCAGAGATTTGGGGTTTGGCAGATCAAACTCAAATGCAGTAATGACGCACTGACACAACAGTGTTCATTTTGGAGGCTATTTCTCGGAGCTGAAACAATTAATCTCCTACTTCTTAACTACCTCTACTTTATTTCTGCTGCTATATTTTGATAATCAATTAATCATTTCAGTCATTTTTCAAGCAAAAATGGCAGCCATTTGTTTGTTCCAGCTTCTCCAAAGAGAGGATTTGCTGTTTTATGTCATTGTAAACTGGGTTTTGGTCTGAATCAAACAACCAATCAGGCTTAGCTAGCATGTAATTGGCCAACCACATCGACTCTGTACAAATTAGGGCTTCTACAGAAGGTTCCACCTTCGGGATTGGAGTGTGAATCAGAACGGTTGGAAGAGAGGAATCAAATCAGGAATCAGTTTGTTTTTTTTTGTTTTGTTTTTTTGGTCTTGTCATCTCACCACTGTCATGGAAACATTTTGTCACAGTTTGCATCAATGAAATTTACACTACTGCATTTTCCTACTTGAACAGCCAACCCCTGAATCTGGACGACCTTTGAGAAATCATCTTATACACTCTTGTGTGAACACACGCAGACAAGCACAGCTCTATAAATGTCATTGCTCTGGTTTGAGTGTGACCAGATGCGTCTGTGTACTGTCAGCGATGATACTGTTGACATTTCATGTTGTGAATAGGAACGTTGTGTATCTGTTCACCTCGGCTTGCTCTGCACTGATAAAACTGGTGTTTTCATACCAACAGCAGATGTGTAGTTTACTTTATGGAGCCCTAAGATGAGCTAAATGTAGAAGTCACAATAATTAAGTTCAAGGCTGCAGTTACAATTAATTCACTTTTTTAAGAAAACCATGAACTCATTAAGAGTTCATGATTTTCATGAAAAGCCATGGAAAGCCATAATTTCCATTAATTGATTTTTATTGGTTTCATTCTGTGTATTCTGAGTTCCTATAAAGCCTTTACATCATTTTTTTTAGTATTACTTTACTGTCACCTCAGTTTTTTTGTTCAGTGAAAGGAATAAAAACCTATAAGGTTAGAACCATTACTGCCACACATTGTATTGGAAGGAGCACTCTGTAGCACAATGGTGCAGCCCCCGCCAAGCACTAAACACTGTCATTTTATGTCCAGCTCCTGAGTTTTGTCATTCCCTTTTCTCTCCATTTGTTTCCTGTCACCCTCTCTACTGTTCATCATTGCCTGAATCTGTAGTGCTTTATAGTAAAACATAGTATTTTAGAGGAAAGTAGAAATCCCATAATAACTCTTTCACACAATTTTGCTACTGCTTATGTGTATATGTATATACATATATATGTATATATATCATACTATAAAAAAATCATCATGTATACTCTATTTGAATCTAGTGACACGTTCATTTATGGTCTTGTGTGTCTTTTGCCAGAAGAACAGAAGAAAGAGCAGTTTACATGTAGTCTGTCAACTAGTTTGAATGTATGTGCGTGCGTGTGTGTCTGTGTGTGTGAATGGAGGATGGTGTGTTAGTCTTAAGTGTGTAACCCAGTGTATGAAAACAAGTACATGTTTGTATTTCATCCCCCTCCCTCAGAACCCTGCCAGCTCATGAAAAATGAATGAAGGCCTGTGTGCATGCTAGTGTGTGTGTGTGTGTGTGTGTGTGTGTGTGTGTGTGTGTGTGTGTGTGTGTGTGTGTGTGTGTGTGTGTGTGTGTGTGTGTGTGTGTGACCATGTCTATCTCCACATGGGTTGCCAGCCGATCAGCCATTTTGTCAGATCTTTTACTCAAGGACATGGACTGCCCCCCTGCATAGAAAACCATGTGTGTGTGTGTGTGAGTGTGTGAGAGAGAGAGAGAGAGAGAGAGAGGTCTGAGGTGTGGGTGGGTTGGGTTCTGCAGAGTTAGACAGATGCAGGTTGAGTGTGAAGTGGGTTGATGCTGGTTAGACGATGATCATGCTGCTGTCTTGTTTTTATCTGTTTTGTTATTTTATTAATTTAGTTATTAATTAAATCAACATTTCTTCTTTGCTTGCATTTTTATCTGGAAGCAAAGAAGCAGCATTGCAATTTTCCCTTGACACTTCCTCCTGTAACTGTTGAGGCACTGAGCAACCCCCTCCTCTCTCTCTCTCTCTCTCTCTCTCTGTCTCTCCATCTCTCAGAAGTACAACCTCTCGTAGAGTGGTGGCCAGAGTGACAGAGGAGCACATGAGGAGCGGAAACGGCGTGACAGCAACATCCTGACCGGTAACCTCGCTTCTGCTCTCCCCCTCCCCCCCTCTTCCCACACGCCCAGCAACTCCAGAAGCGGGCGTCAGAAGGAAGGAAGCGTGCGACCACTCCTCCTGCAGGCATGGTAATACACTCTCTGTCTGTAGGTGCTGGTTATCCACAATAGAGTAAGGACACACTCTCCAGACTGGAGGGTGTAAGGGTTCAATCTGATAACTCCTTCTAGACATGACAACAGAGTGTGTATGTCAAAGAGAGATACCTGATAAGAGCTAGTGCAGACAGGAGTGTATAGCTTTGCGTCTTGGGGAGTAGACGGGAGATGCCTCTACCTATGCAGGCTATATGTTTTCATTGAGGAAAGAGGAGAAGGAGAGGACAGAAGAATGAAAGAGACAGAGGAGGTTAAGAAGGTGAAGAACAACGAAAGGAAACAGTAGAAGACAGACATGGAGGCTGATTGTGAAAAGGAGAGCAGTGATTAACAGTTTAATACTGCTAATACTGTTGGCCGTTCAGTAGGTTTTCTAGATGCTTTTCTTGTGATTTTCCTCCGAATGCAATGAATATGTTCCTGTTCACATTTTTCTTGGTTTACGGTTTTCTACCAGTGCACAATCACTAATGCTGAATGAATCCTTAGGAGGAAGGAGGAAGGAGGTGCAAAGAACTACTGTGTTGTTTAGGAGGAGAAGGTGCCTCAAAAGATCAAAGAACAGTGGAGGGAGAGAATGACAAGCAGGGGCAGATAAGACCATAAAAACATAAATGATGGACAGAAACATGAGAGATGAAAGGCACAAAGGATATGAAAAGCAAAAAGAGAAGTGTAGAGTGGAGAAACGGGGGAGAAAAGGGAGGTTAAGAGCTGAGAGGGGTAGAGAGAGAGAGAGAGAGAGACGAGGGATTGATTAATGGTCTTGGCCTGTGACAGTGGGAGCTTTTCTCTGAGGGGGGAGGAGAGCAGAAGATGAATTATTAAAAAACCAGAACAAGAGGAGAAAGGAGGAACAAAAATGAGGAGAGTGGAAGAGCGGTTTTAGTAGGGGAGGTTGAAAGAATGATGGGAGGGGAGGAGGGGAGGGGAGGAGGGGAGGAGAAAAACGAATGATTGAGAGAAAACAAGATGTTGCAGAAGGTGCTGAGGTTGGACGCAGCAGAAGAGGGCACATGGTTGAGCTCATAAATAACCGAGGTAATGAGACTAGTGTGTGTGTGTGTGTGTGTGTGTGTGTGTGTGTGTGTGTGTTTGAGCGCAGCTTGCAAACACAGTACTGTGATTAGTCTTGAGTTATGGTGATGCAGCAAATACTGTGGGTGACCTTGGCGAGAGTGTCACGGCGTTAAACCGCACAACACACCAAAAGGCTTCTTTCTTATCGACTTCCCTCAGAGCTTTCTGGATTTAATGAATACACATGTTTGCCTGCACCTTCATCCCCTCTTTTTTTTTGTGCCTATGCACACACACATACACACACATTTTGGGTTGATAATTTAGTATCGGTCTATCATGTTGCATAGCTCGGTCCTTGTACATGTCATCATTAGTTCACCATTCAGTATCTGCAGAAGTCGCCAGGCGGAAAGTTTTAACAATATTGTGGTTTCGGTTCCACTTCTCATACTGCATTGAATGTAACACATTCATTGTCTTTGATGAAGAATTAGTAAAAGACATCACCAAATTGCCTTGAAAAAATAAAAATCAGTAAGGTTTTAAAAGCTTTTGTCGAAAAAGGGAAACATATTTCATTAGAACATTTCCCTGTTCTTCCATATGACATGATTTTATGTTTATTTTATTGTATTCTGGTATTTCCCTCATGTAGACGTGGCTATACTCAATATTGTGATAGTATGCCTAGAAACAGTGTAAAATCAGCTCATCGGCTTTTAGCAGTCCGGTCATATTATTTTATAGGCAGGCCATAAACCCTTTTAAACAATGCCGACACATTAAAGGGGGCAAAGGGCATAGATAAAAAAATCTCTTCTATTAGTACAAAGTAGGCTGGGTACTGTAGTTTGAAGGCTGCTTTATAAGCTTGATTGATGACAGCAGACTTTAGATGAATGTCGTCCCTGCTGAAACAAGACAGGCTGGGAATTTTGCAGAGGATGATGACATGTTTGAAATATTGCCCTGTATTATATTGTTCTACTTTTCCATGTATCCTTTTTTTTTTATCCCATGTTTATCAAGACAGTTGAGACGTCTGGCTTGACATCGCCGGCCTGTTTGTTGTTTTGCAGCTATGTCGTGCAGCCGTGAATGCGATTTTGCTTATATATTTTGATGTGTGCCCTGCTGTCATGTGGATGTGTGACTCCATGCAAGTGGTAATTTGAAAGACAGCGCGAGAGAGCGAGAAAGAGAGCACAATAAAACAGGATAGCGGAGTATGGCGGGCAGGCCTGCCAAGCAGAGTGCAGATAAATCACAGAATGAATTTTTAATGCAATCTCCCCTAGGCTGCTGGATGTTACAGAGACGGCACTGAGTTTTTTTTATTTTTTTTATTTGTGTGTGTGTGTGTGTGTGTGTGTGTTGCTTGTCCCATCACTCCTAGCCTATTTTGTGATGGGTTTTTGAAGTTTTTGAATTTTCTTTTCTCCTTCAACTCTGCTTGGTTTCATGTTGAACTAAAGAGGTGTGACATTTTCTCAAACACCTCTTCTGAAATAGTTTTTGCCTATGCTATTTTTGGGTGGCGATTTGTTTTTTGGGGTTTTTGGTGTAGTTTTACTATGAGGGTGTTTTGGGGCCTGTGCTGTCAACTTTATTACAAACAAACCTTTGTTTCTGCAGCTGTCTAAAAATATTAAAATCCAGTTTGTTTTTATCTCCTTGCATCTCCTTCTGCCGATCTCTCAGCTTTGGTCGAACTTGTTTGTTTACTTTCGAAAGGCTTCCTCCATTTCTCTGCCATCTTCTTCTCTCCCTCATTGCTCATTGTCTCCCCACAATGCCTTGTAGTGTGTGCTGTCATCTAAGCTCTCAGCACGCACTTTAGGCACATGACTTATTAAAAATAAGAGCACACAAACACCTCCTCAGGCGCACTACACACACACACACACACACACACACACAGTGTTCCTAAATGGCACTCTAAACATAATAGGCAATACATAAAAAAACAAAACAAAGACATGGCTATAGAGCATCACTCCGATCACAGCTGGTATCGTCCCAGTGAGTCTCCTCCTTGGCATTGGGTCATGTAATTTATAGCAGATGGACACAGAGAGACAAGATGAGGCAGGAAGAAACTGAAAGAGACAGGCGGCGATGGAGAGGAAAGTCATTGGATTCGGCTGCTTCTAAAGTGAAGTAGCCTCGACTGACAGGGTGCGTGTCTAACCACAACACCTTGAACTGAAATGGTTTTACTGCAGGGCATTAAGGACAGAATGGGGGGTGGTGGATGGAAGTGATGGAAGTAATAGGTGTGTGTATATGTGTAATTCATTGTAAGGGTTTTATGTGCATATGTCACTCATCATTTTAATGTTTAGTGTGTGTGTTTTTAACAAATATGCTGTGATATGTACAGGGTTTTTCTGGTGTTGGTGTGTGTGCACATTAGTTTCGTATGCAGCGAATTGTAAATGCTGCGTAATGTGGTTATGTAACATGGGCCTACCAGCCGGTCGGCCTCACTGGAGCATGAAATGGAGTGTAATTGGTAAGTGTGTGGTCTAAAAGCACTATGCAACAATGGCATGTGAAGGTATATACACACACACACACACACACACACACACACACACAGAGCATGGTGGCTTGCAGACAGCTGGGATTTACCAGTCGCAGGTGTGTGCCTGTTTTTGGCTCCTCGGTAGGGGGGAGGAATCACAGGCAACAGATTTTTCCTCTCATATGATTTCACAGATTCTGTGTTATTCATAGTTGGCTCTTCACAAAGTTATCAGTGGTTTTGGATATCTGAGCTTTAGTGAAATAATTTTCTTTGGAGCTAAATGTATGCTTAAACACTCACTTACCTGGCTTGTTTTCATTCTACAGTGAGCTAAAATAATATTGTAATAATACTTAATGATATGCTGTACAGAAAAATCCTTACTACATAGTCCCATTACTAAACCATTATTACTAATAACATTAATGGGTACTAGCAGGATTCAGAAAGTGCTATAGAAGGAAAAAGAAGAGATTAAACAGCCTACCAGGAAATGGAAATGTGTCAACCAGTAAGGTAATTTTATCCTTGGAGATGTTAAAGGATAATTCTGGTGTTATTTTCAGACATTTCAGATTAGCCAATTATTAGTATTTCTGACCTTTCTGTGTGTGTTCACTTTCAGTTGTAGCCCCAAACAAAGTGGTTTAGATAATTTCGCTAAACTATTGGCTTGTTTACAACCTGTCTGATCGTCTTAATGGCTCGCATTTCTTGCCCCAGCACACTTTGTTATAGAGTTGTTACTGTGTTATTTTTTACAGCCATTAATCTATCAAATCAAAATTAATTTGAGCATGATATATTTGGAGACATAGCAGTATTAACTTTGGCCTGGCAACCTCAACTTAATTTTCACCGTCCAAGGATCAGCTTAAGGTCAATGTGCTGAAATTGGACACAGTCTAATTTTGTGTCAGTGACACTGGGGGTTTGTTACAGGCATCTGGATGGAGATCCTTTGTGACTTAACCATCATTTATGATTTATTTTGCTCTCGCTCACACACGCACACACTTGGACAGGAAGACATATTGTGCAATTGACCTTTAGGTTAAGTGCCAGTCAGGGTGGATTCAAGGACAACCAAGGTGTTGTCTCTAACAGATTGAATGTGTGTGTGTATATATAACCAGCTTGTGAAGAGGGCATGAGAGCAACTTAAGCTGTTTCAACACAGAGCACTTCCAGCATTAAATGTGTAATACTGATGCCCACAAACAGTTTTTTTCAGTTTTTATTTTGTTACGTTGTTTTTCTAAGAAAGTGCAACAATTTAAAATCATTTTGATCAAAAAGTTGTTGTTTTTTTTTCATTAAATTTGAAGAACGTTATGAAAAAACATTTAATTAGTGTTCCTATCTCTGCTACAGTAGCTTACTCATCGTGTCACTTGTCTAAATGTCTGCAACATTATCTGGGCACATGCTGGCCTAGGAGGTCCATTCCTGTCAGTGAGTCCACCTTAACTGCTCTGATTTACATGGTGATCAGAGCGGCCGGGCAACAACTCCCCCATAGTCGAGTAGTACGGACACACACACAAACACACACAGATACATAGACACTCTCTCTCTACGCAGTGTGGTTTATGGCTGCAGAGGCTCCCATTAGCAACGGCTCATAAAACCTTTGACTGTTGGTCTGTTAAACACTGCTCTGAGAAGGCACACAAATATAAAGACACGCACATTATTGCACGCGTGCATGTAGGTACACATACACAGTTATCACCTTTTTTTGTGCAATACCTTTTGCTGAAGCCAAAATGTAACATGTTCTCTATAAAGACAAGAGGCAAAACATCACTTAGAGACAGTGAAAGGGACAGTGATTTTCTCAATGTTCATTAATAAGTATTTTTAATATCTTTTAATCTGACTAATGATTTTTCAATTGGTCACAAATTAGTGTAAAATGCACCATCACATTTATTTTGTTTTGTTCAACCAACAGTCCAAACCCAAAGATAACACAAGCAGGAAATCTCCATATTTCAGTTATTTATTAATAAGTCACAGTCTTAATTTTCTGTCACTCAAGTAATTGCATTAGTAAAATTGAAACTGTATTTGTGTGCTGTTGCCTATGTTGTCCCTCTAAAGGAAGGAGGCTTAATATTTTTGACAGACAGATCTATTGAAAACAAGTCACATAAAAGTATTGATTTCCTGAAAATGTCAAATGAAGCCATGCATGTCATGGTAATCACAATAAGACATGATAATGTTCAGAAACCAGATTGCATAGATTTTTTAATACTTGCATATTTTTGTCGAGCTCATATCTAAATTCACTCCGTGTCACTCCGGTGTGCCTTTGCCAAAGTGTTGGAGAATCACAGTTCCAGCGGGATCGGAGTGTGCAGCCCTGCCAAATGTTTGTGCCTCACTCTACATACTGAGCTACACAGGCTGTGAGGCTGCAGTTACTGTGTAGTGCTTGTCCTCCTTTCTGTTAATGGCTTTATCTCACTCAGTCTGCTGAAAGAGAATGTCACCAGTTCAATTAGGAATGTGGATGAAGTGTGTGTGTGTGTGTGTGTGTGTGTGTGTGTGTGTGTGTGTGTGTGTGTGTGTGTGTGTGTGTGTGTGTGTGTGTGTGTGTGTGTGTGTGTGTTTTTTTTGCATGTGAAAGTGTGTGTGGTTGGTCCTTAGATCTCAAGTAGGTTGATAGTAGTGCTCAAACTACACTATCCATACTACTCCGAAAAGGTCATCTCTCCTCTGTGTGTGTGTGTGTGTGTGTGTGTGTGTGTGTGTGTGTGTGTGTGTGTGTGTGTGTGTGTGTGTGTGTGTGTGTGTGTGTGTGTGTGTGTGTGTTAGTTAGCATGCCTGGTGTGTGTTTCTCTTTGAGTGGATGTGTGTAGCGAATAAAGGAAAATGTGGGTCTTTGAGATAAGCAGCTTGTTGAGAGCAGCCTCCTCATGTTGAACTGGGTTACGTACCTCAGGCTTCCCAGCGTGGTGTGATAACCTCTAATGCTTAAAAATGAACCTCATCCTTCAGAGCCACGTTACCAAGGGATGATGCAAACAATACCTCGTAATCTTAGTTGTTTTAGATATAAAATGCTTATATTCTACCAAAAAAGAATAAAGATGGAATGGAAAGAAAGAGAGAGACAAAAAGAGAAAGTGAAAGAGACAAAAAGCCAGATACAGCAAAGCTAAACTACAGTTATCAAGCCAGTGAAGAAGAAAAAGACATCAAAGCTGCAGTGACTTCAAACTTTCTTATGTATATAATAACACAAATATAATGCAGATAGAAAAGAGAATTAAAATAAAGGGTACAAAGGAAGTGGTGTTACTGCTAGCCATAGAAGCACTGAGGAATTAGTATGAAATAATGTGTTGTGACAAGCGTTGTAATATATATTAATGTATATTAATTATCTGTCTGTACAGTATTTCTATTGTTAATTATACAGTTGCCCCAGAGAATTGACATTATGTGTATTGCTGCAAATGTTATGGTTTGATGATGGATTATATTGTCATTATGTTTGCAAAGGGTTATCGCATCATCTGTTTGTAAGTTAAGTTTTACATTTACATTACAGCTATATCAGTTAATTAATACTTAATGGTCCGATGTTTAAATACAGTCATCTCTAACATAACAAAGTGCTTTCCATTCAACATGTAGCCACTTAACAACCACCCACTGACTGCTATGACACATGAAAAGATGTAAACAACTGACATACAATTTATAAGGTGTTTTCATATGAATGCGTGTAAGCACAGGGACCCATCTGGGCCGTATTAATGGCAGAGTGGGAATCACAAACGCCTCAGTTACACCTGCTCCTCTCCTTCATCTCTCTTTTCCATTTGTCTTTGAATTCAGCCTCCCCTCCTGCAACCACTTATTTCAGTACAGTTCCCAGAGCCCTCTTCTGCTGTCATCTATTCTCTTCCTCCTTGGCTTCTATTATCTGTTGTTTACTCTCCTCTCTGCTAACCCCCCCCACCCCCCCACCCCCCGTCTGATGCCTCCCACCTGATCTCCTCCTTCTGTAGTTTTCCTCCTTATACCTCCCAGAGAGTAAGAAGCAACAAATGAGAAAGACAGAAGAGCTGACATAAATTCCCAAGGCCGGAATATCTGATTGAATTAGGACAGGTGGAAAGGATATGAGAATGGTGGTCAGATGAATATGTGATAGCTGTGTGTATATGTGCATGTGTGCATATATGCGTGTCAGGGTCAGTGCCATTAAATGGGAGCTGTCACTGAGTCAAGAATTGATTTCCTACCAATAGAAGAGCTCTAGATCCAGTCTGCATGAAAGCAACACACCCTCATCACACACACACTCATCACACACACACTCATGCTTGGTGGGACAGTAAGTGGCAGGGGGTGCCTTGTGTGTTTGTCTTGAATTAGTTTTTTGCTGTTCGGTTGTGGTGTGTGTGTGTGTGTGTGTGTGTTGTTTTAAATTTTGTAAGTCAGTCCCCAACAGGCTGACCAAACCTCGATTTGATGGATTAAACCTCAATCTGTAGTTGAAAACCTCTCTCCAGTGGTGCCCTTGCTGTAGACAAAGACAGGGAGAATGTGTCTGTGTGTGTGTAAAGGTATGCGATTTAGGTTTCTTTGTGTTTCCTGTCAGTTTTAATCATAATGCACTAAATTTGATTTCTGTTTATTTTTCATCCTTCTTTCCATTCCAGAGGTCCTTCCGTTCCTTCAGTAACGATGACCGCCACGTCATGGCGAAGCACTCTACCATCTACCCCTCCTCTCAGGAGCTGGAAGCCGTTCAGACGCTGGTGTCCACTGTCGAGTGCGCCCTCAAACACGTCTCCGATTGGCTGGATCAGAGCAGCAGCGACATCAACAGCCAGGTCGACAGCCTACCAGCAGACAGCACAGAGGAGGACGATCCTGGCGATGAGCCCAGTGACAAAACTGAGGACTCCAGTGACAGTTACAGGTAGAGTAGTAGTGATGCATAGTGGAGCTGCAACTAATGTTTGTTTTTTCTTCTCAATTAATTTCTCTCTCTTTTTTTTAATGAATGGATTGATTATTTAGTCTATAAAGTGTCAGAAACTTGACATGACATTGGAGGTGACGTCCTCTTTCTTGTTTTGTCTGACCCAAAATGTTAAAGGCATAGTTTTAATTTAATTTTGGGGAAATACGCTTATTCACTATCTTGCAGAGAGGAGCATGTTTGGCTCCAGAGGAAGTGAACTTAACCACTTGACAATCTCTGGGCACAGTCTTCATGGTCGGCTATCTTCATGAATCTTTTTATTAAGGGTTCACTACTTCTCATTAAGGTCTCGAATTGCCTTGTCGGATCTTATTTTGCAATCTTAACTGGCACCTTGTATTTTAATCCTTTAATCATATAGGTACTTACCAAAGATTACAGAAACTATTGATACATATTAAAATATTCTTTGACACTGACAAAATTAACAAGACGTTTTGCCTGCAGAGTGATTTATTAGACATGAAATTAAAATTAGGATTAAGTATGAAATATGAGTGGTGATAATGCGTTTCTTACAAGTACACAAAGTAATTTTCCTTTTATGTTTCTATAGTATTGTGTTCATTCTGTTTTCATGAGTAGCAGGAACATTCTTTTTTTTTTAAAAAGGGGTGAAGATTTTTCAGCTGTAAATTGAAATGTGTATGTCCTTACAGTTAAAAACCATATAAGATACGAATGTTCCTTGTCGTTTATTTTTCTTTAAAAACAGAGAGCCCAGCAGTGGTGGCGTGCTGTGTGGAGTGATGAGGATCGGCCTGGTGGCCAAAGGCCTCCTGATCAAAGGCGACATGGACCTGGAGCTCGTGCTGATGTGTAGAGACAAACCCACACAGACACTGCTGGACACTGTCTGTCACAATTTACCCACACAGATAGAGGTTAGAGACACACACCAACACAATTGCATCTTAGCCTTGCATCAAACCTTCAGTGATATCATAGTCTGCCAAATTAAATCCAAGAAAGTTATATTTTTTATTTTTTACAGTCCTCTCCAATGTCGGAAATTAAACTATTGGGATATCACATTGTATGAGCATTTCTGCTTGAATTTTCTAACTCTTGCTGCTATGTGCGTGTGTGTGTAAGTTGATGTGTAAGTGTAAGGAGAAGTGTCCTGAGTGTTGGCAAGTCCGCAAGACACCAATATCGTCAAGTCAGAAGTTGAGAGGTGTTTTAGTATGCTTGAGTCATGTGTGATTAATACTCTCGTCACTACCTCAGTGTCATGTTTCCTCATTAACAAGTCATGGCACAGAAATTAAGCTCCTGACGTTACACACACATACATGCCAAACACTCTGATATCTACAGTACACACAAATATCCAGTGACTCTTGAACTTGTAATGTTAAATTCAATT
The DNA here is from genome assembly GCF_043641665.1 of Enoplosus armatus. Classification (NCBI taxonomy): domain Eukaryota; kingdom Metazoa; phylum Chordata; class Actinopteri; order Centrarchiformes; family Enoplosidae; genus Enoplosus; species Enoplosus armatus. The sequence continues at coordinate 12,135,642 of NC_092197.1, read as the reverse complement.
GTATTCTACCTTTTTCAGCCCATATTTAGCTCTGGCGATTAGAGTCCTCCTTGTAAATTCTTTATATAAACAGATATATATTGTGGCAGCCAGGTGAACTTTTGCATTCATTAAAAATCTGTTAGAAGGGAGGAAAGTATTTAGTAATAACAATGAAAGTGGTAAAAACTCCCCAACCTGGCCGGCTAGTACCGAAATTACTCAATGAATAAATTCTGTCCCTATGCCTCTCCTCTGCTCCTTCTCTTTAGCAGTTAAATGATGTGAGAGAGAGAACGACAGGAAGGAAAAGTGTGTGTGTGTGTGTGTGTGTGTGTGTGTGTGTGTGTGTGTGTGTGTGTGTGTGTGTGTGTGTGTGTGTGTGTGTGTGTGTGTGTGTGTGCAGGGAGGTAATCTAATGTCTTGGCCCAGTGACCAGAGATTCTGCTTTTCTCATCAGAGCCAAATGGGATGTAGATGGGCCCTCTGCGACTCACTGCTCACTTAAGCAGTGTCAGAAACACACAAACATACACAAACACACACACACACTTGTTTTTGTCACTTACAAGAAGCTTGCATTGACTTGCATTGTGCATTATGACTAACCAGAACTGCCACATACTGTAACTAACCCCAATCCTTACCTTAATCTTAACCTAAACTTAATCCTATCTTAACTAAATCCCCCAAAAATACGTCTTAACCCTAAAATAAGTGATGAACCTTGTGAGGAGTTTTTCCCCCATAGAGTCCCCATAATGTGACTGGATCACAGGTTTATTGCCCAAAAACATAAATAATGCAAGCACGCACACATACACATAGTCCACTAGCAAATAGAGCAAGAGCAGCATATGCTAGATACAACTACACAAATGCTTCCTCAGGGCCACTCCTTGACTTATGGACTTCATATGCTTTTGTGTGTGTTGACGTGTGCTCATTTGTTTAAGTGTCTTGGTAGGCGAGACTGCAGTTTGTTGTTGTTGTTGATCGTTATTCCATTCGTTTTTTGTGTGTAGGCACATGTGTGCTTACATGCACGTGTGTATCAAGTAACAAATGTGGCCGCTGTGTGTACTGACATGAATTCATTATCATTGGCACTTGTCAGTCCTGACCACAGAGGTCAGCAGTAATTGATTCCTGCAGAATGGGGGCTGAATGAAGCATAGTGTACATGCACATAGACAATTTCACAAATGGATATGTGGCAGTGAGAAACAATGGAGGTAGACACATAAACACACACACACACACACACACACACACAAACACACACACAAGATCATTACAACGTACAGCTTGTACTGGCTATCATACTTACATCTTTACATCATGATTTTTCTCATCAAATGCATCTGGACAGCTTTTCATAATTAGTTAATATAATGTTTATTTTACAATATAATGTTGTTATATTAATTGTTTATGTTAATATAATTGGACCTAATACACCTGTTTTAAAATATTACGGTCAATTAGATATCCTCTGTCCAATGATGATGATGTTTTCTTCTTCTTTCATCATCAGCAGAGGCAAAATTTTCAGTCACTTTTCTTTGTTTAGTCTTTAGTTTTTATTTCTTTTTGGCGGCTTTACTTTAAAATTTTAGTATCTGTTCACAGAATGCATTCAGTGTCCTTTATTCACTTGGTTGTTTTCATGAGTGTGATTGATATAGATGCTGTAGTGTTGGTACAAATGTGACTTTTTAAAACAAAGTCTGTGTTTTTGCCCATTATGATGTGGGGACAAGCAAGCTAGAGATACTTCTCTATTATCTATCTAATTTAAAAATGCTGCTTTAGTTCAGGACGTCAGTAACATCCTGGGGCTCAAAATAGCTCTCTTTGGAAATATCAAGAGATCTGATATCAGTAAGGCTGATCAGTTTGTCATCTCTTTACATTTTTTCTCATGCACATTATTTACTTAATACTCCTCCTGTCATACCCGGTGATGTTGCTGCAGCGTTTGGAAGCAGCAGCGAGCTCAGATACATTTAGCTTCTTCTCCTTTTTCATCTGCACTGAGTCATGTTGTGACCTTGGCCTCTGACCACCCAGTTATGTCTGTTTGACGCATGACAGAAGCTGACAGAAGAGAAATATGAGGTCACAAGCTCCTTGCCCGAGGCGGCCATCTTGGTACGAACTACGACAGAGCCCAAACTCACGCTGACGATTACCCTCACCTCACCAGCCATGAGGGAAGATGAGGAAGAAGAGGAGGAGGAAGAGGAGGAGTTGGAGAATGGGGAGGAAGGAGAGGAGCAGAAGCAGGAGGAGGAGGAGGAGGAGGAGGAGGAAGTGGTGGAGGATGAAGAGGAGGAGCAGGAGAAGAAGAATGGGCAAGGTAGGAACACAGAGATGGGAAGACACACAAGTTTTTCCCCCTTTCTCAGTCCACACACTCAATTTAGATTTATGTTGTGTTAGTATGTTATAAAATAAATTGTTTTTATTTCTCTAAAACAAGAGGTTTGACCTCATATACAAGACAAGACAGGTGCAGGAGACAAACCAGAGCTGAAAAACACAGGAACAAGTCGTTGAATTGAACTCGTGTTCAGTCTAATAACAATCTTCCCTCCCCATCCCCCATCCCGTTTTCATGGGTAGCAGGAACTGGTTATAATTGGTTGTGGGAGGTGGGACGGGAGAGCGAGGCCAGCAGGCCAGTGAAATCAATAACTGAGCTGTAGCAAGCTGCCCATCCATCCCGTGGCTCCCGTCCAACTAGGCACTCAGGTCTCAGGCAGGGATGAGAGATAGCACGGAGGTTAGCCGTACATCATGCCACGTGCCACGGCAAGATGGAGACAAGCGCTCGTGTTTTCTCTCTCTCTGGCAAGAAGAAGAGCACACAGACATGCAACCGCATGAAGGAAGCCATGCACGCACACATATATCGTACCTGAAGGATAAAGATACCTGTCACAGTGGATGTCTAATCGCTCAGATTTCATCAGGCACCCGTTGGAGGTTGAGAGATGTGGGCCAGTCTGTCTAATAGGATCACATCTTTAAAGGCAAGGTGTAATACTTTCACACATTAACACATGCATCGACAGGCACAAATACCAATGGTGTTATCCAACGCATCTAGCGCTCTTAAAACTATGGCTGCTCCTTCCTGGTCAGAACTTTATTAGCAACCTATTAGCGTGAACTATCTCTAAAAGACACACAAACTCATGCAAAACATGGCACACACAGTATAGAGAAAGAGCTATCCACTTGGATTCCCATGTTTCATTAAGTTCTGTCTTTGGTATTGAATTTGATATAAGTTGCGCTTCCATCTATGCACACATATTGCATGCATGCTCTTTAAGCTCAGACACAGCTCGCTGCCCTGTGTGGTCACAGAGGGAGGGGAGGGTGCAGTGACAGTAAATTAGAGGAGACACGATAGCAAAGGGAATTTTTTAAAATCGGACAACACAGAAGGAGATAATGATAAAAGAAGAGCGCTGAGCGTTTGAGAGAGCAGTGGGAGGACAAGCGAGAGGAGAAAGACTATAATGATCCGCCAGCAGCAGAGCGGCCCCACATGCAGCTGGGATCGCTCTGACAGACCTTTAGATACACCATTATACATCACTCAGAAACACAAATACACACCGCTGCATGCATTAGTCAAGAGGAAAAGCTACGCTGCAATAACAGCCAGATGAGTTCACGGATAATGTGAGATAGGTGTTCTCGTGCTGCTGCCATATTTGACATTTCAACTTAATTCCTCTTGAGGGAAGGATTTTTTTATATGGGAGAGTGAAGAGGAAAATATTTACCTTGTTGTGTTTTGATAGAGACCCAAAGGGCTCTTTAGTGTGTTTTATATCACTTCCACTAGGTCCCGCACACAATAAACCCTCTTTGGAAACCCCATGTAACCGCACTCCTTCATACACAGCTGCGTTTGATTCAGCTCGCCTTACATATCATAGATTTTGATTCTCAAGTAGCAGAATGGGTGAGTGTATAGGAACTCAACCACCCTGGTGTATGTTGGGCGGCATGAATCAAACGCTTACATATAAAGCATAGCATAAGAATGCTCCTCTTCTACCAACCACGATGCTCTGACTAAACCCTGCCTTGATCCCTCCTGTGTTGTGTTTGTCTGAGACTGGGTCAAACTATCTTAGATTTTTTTTTCTTTTCTTTTCAGTTCTACTTTAGGAGCGCTTGATTCTGTGTTTTCCCAGACAGGGTGTTGAATTGCTTCCTCCTGCACCATTTCTCTGCGAGTCTGCGAAATCAAGTGCGCCTTAAGTAATCCAGAAGGAAAATAAACTCCTATTTTGACTCCTGCCTGGCGCAGACTGGATCAAAATAAATGAAATCCTCTTCAAATACATAAAGGAGAGATTGATTTGCCTTGCTGGGCACAGGGAAATGTGTGCATCCCAACAATGCCCACACATTAAATCAAACACTCCTTAGGTATTTGTTTGGTGTATGTCTGTGGGGGGCTCTCCATCCCACAAAGTTGTCTCCTGTCTTGTGACCCCGGTTGCTCTCCCTTTCACTGATTTGTCAGTGACTTGATGGATGTAAACTACTAAATCACTGTTGAACAGTGTGTGTAATTTTCAACACATATATATGTGAGGGACAGTGCATCCTGTATTACTATGTGGTAAGGATGTCAACATGTGATGCAGTTAACACATGTTAGACTGCTCACAGTGTTGAAAATGACACACCGTTTAAAGAGTGAGGATGTTTTTTTTACGGGCATTCATCACAGATCTGTTAACTGTAGAGAGTCAGCACTTTCTACAAGGAGAGGAACAACTTTATGGCATGAAAAGCACCTTGTATGTACCAAAATATCCATGCATGTGTGTGTGTATGTGTGCATTCACACGCGATTTCTTCAAGTGTGTCTGCATACATTCATACACGCAAAAATTCAAAACACACACACTCAGACATGATGTGTGTGTGTTTCACGTTCTCTATATTGGGTTGTTATTGTTTTGTGGCAGTGTTGGGTGCTGCTGCGCAGAGAGTGGAGGCTGAGGAGGAGGAGGGGGAGGTGCTGGATAGACACAGATGTCTGTTGGCCCTGGCAGCGCTGCGACACGCCAAGTGGTTCCAGGTCGGCACCCACTCACTTCCTGTCTTCCTGCCCGATGCTTATTGTAGCCTGACGATTCATCCAGAGGGAATACACTCACTGTCAGCTCATACTGTGGCGCTTATTATCCCCTCTCAGTTTAGACTAATCACAAATACAATGGAAAAATTACACATTTTTGCTCAAATCAATTTTAATTCATATGTTAGAATTATTGCAAATTCTCTAATAATTACAGCAATATGGCTGATAAACATGTCTTTAAACTCTCATCTACAGTTTGCAGGATGTTGTTTTACAACGTCATGAACAGAAATTGCCAAATATTACACTTCACTATTCTTTCAGATTCTCCCAAAAAGTGTATTTTTGTTATACATACAATGTTGCACGCCACCCACTGTGTATAAACTGGAAAAAAAGATGAATGTAAGAAGAATCGTAAGGCTACAAAAGCAATGGTTGATACTTGTTTTTCTTTTTTGGCTATCATGTGAACCTGCCTGCTCTGTACATTATGTCAATGCTTCCCTTTGATTCCCCTCCCATACCCTCCCCCATCTATCTCCCAACTCACTTACCTTACTGACAAAAAAAAACATTGTACAAGTTCAGAATGTAGAGAAATTGAGAAAAGTTGTTTTAGTGAAATGTTAAGTGTCTTAAACATAACTAAGGATAAGGACATTCATTCTCTGTGGGGAACTCATGCAGCGTTTTAGATACAATCACTTCATTATTTCTTTGTGGTGTAAAGCACGCTGTATGTGTGTATCTGTATGTGTTTGCACAAATACCACTCCCCCTGCACTCAATTTGTTCCCTTCCTCCCTCTTTCTGCTTAATCTTCCGTCTTGCACCCCCTGTGTCTTTCCCTCTTCTCCCGTCTCTCCGTCCCTCTATCTCTCTTAGGCTCGA